>NW_027527389.1:684925-899725 GCF_008692635.1 Crocuta crocuta | reverse complement strand
AAAACGAATAAAATAAAATTTAAATTAAAAAATATATAAAATCTTGTATATATAATATATACTAAGTATATATATAATTATATATAATATAATTTCCAGAATATGGACTAATTGCGTGGTTTTAGTAATGTCTACTCTATTACTATAAAAATTAAAAGTAATGGTGATTAGTCCTATGTAATATGACTAAAAATTACTGAGAACCTCACATCACGCTAGACACTTAGTTAAATATTTTGCATGCCACATTTCATTTAACCTATATAATAACTCTGAATAGTAGATAAGAGTTTGAGGTCATCTAGTGAGTTAATGACAGAGTCAGACTTAAAGGCTTTGCTCTGAAAAATGGTATGCACTTAATATTTTGATAATGAAGTGTGTCTTTGTTGTAGGATCTTTTTTAAAGCAAAATATTCATCCGCTGTAGCAACATAAAAGACAAACTTTGCCTGGGCTTCTAAGCATCTCTTTTCTGAACACTTAACATTTTTCCCCCTTAACAAATCATCCAGCCTACATAACCTCCTTCTATTCCTTGATAATATAATCTTCTTCTTGCCACAGGTCACACACTGGAACAAATGCATGATCCATTTGTGACAATGAAACACAGCAGCCTCCTTCTTATAATACAAAGGCACAATCAGAGAGGAGAAAAATAGCTAAGCAAAAAAGGAAAGTGAGAGAAAAACTACTCTGATTTTAAACATAACTCAATAGAAAATTTGTCTTTCATCAAAAGTATTTCCAGGCTAATGACTTGTGGTTTCTTTAGTCCTCATTTAAGTAGAATAGGACTCACTTTTCATAAAGTAGGTAAGTGGATAAAGTACTCATTCAATTCTACATTAATTTTAAAGGGAATGTGAACCAGCTGCACTTGATCTGAGTACTCATCTCAAAGAAAGCAGGCTGTCAGAGTTCCTGGGGACAGAACTGTCTAGTCTTATTTCCAGGAGAGGCCATGTTCCCTGGCCATGCAACATAAAGAAATGGGCACTAGATATTTGCCCTAAGTGCTCCATTTTTCCTAACTTCTGACCATGTGGTTCTAAGGGGGTTGGGGAGGAGTGTCCTAATTATATTCAGAATATATAATTTAGTTCAATGGAAGATTTATTGGAGCATGTGACACACACAGCACTAGGCACTGAATTTGGAGAGGCATTTTAGTGACAATGAAGGATAAATGCATTTCTTACTTATGTTCTCCAAAATGGAGCAGTGACATAATATGAAAGATGGGGGAAGGACAGATAGCTATGTTTTTAACATGTAGAAAATATGAAGCACCTGGGTGGCTCAGGTGGTTAAGCGTCTGATTTCAGCTCAGGTCATGATCCCATGGTTCACAGGTTCTAGCTGAGAGCCTAGAGGCTGCTTTGGATTCTCTGTATCCTTCTCTCTCTGCCCTTCCCTCACTTAAGTGCTGTCTCTCTCTCTCAAAAATGAATAAACATTAAAAAATTAAAAAAAGATACGGACACTAACACAATTGTTATATTTCCTTTAGGGTTCCTTACAACTCCTATCTGAAACGTTCAATTTGTATGTAGTGCCATTACAAATCTCCTGGACATGGAATTAAGCCAGCAGAGAAGCCAGGGTGGGGAAAATGACAGAGTAGAAGTGATACAAAGTACTTTAATATAAACATTGTATTTTGGATTATAGAGCCTACTTTTAGTTCTAACCTCCTACACTATGATCAGAGATACAATCTTTATATTAAAATTCTTTATTATATAATACAGTAAGTTTCCCTAGTATACTTCCTAATAAATAATAAATACTCAATAAATGCTTGCTGAATTGGTGACTATACATATTTATTGTGGATAATCTTTTTTTAAGTTTTTTTTTATTTATTTTGAGAGAGAGAGAGGGGGGCAGGGAGTAGGGCAGAGAGGGAGGGAGAGAGAAAATCCCAAGCAGGCTCTGTGCTTTCACCACAGAGATCATGATCTGAGCCAAAATCAAGAGCCAGATGTTTAACTAACTGAGCTACCCAGGCACCCAGTTGTGGGTAATCTTTATGAATAATTATGTGCATGACTTTTTTCCATATTAGACTATAAACATTTGAGGGAGACTGAGGGGAGAGAAAGAGAATTCATCTTTGTATCCCCTCCCAGCCTCTAGCACACAGTAGGTCATATTTTAGAGAATGGCAAAATGTATAATTGAATTTGGCTATCATTTATCCTAACCCTGAATGGGGTCTTGGCTCTGCCAGCCATCCCCTTGCTTGTGAATGATCTAGCTGAGCTCCACTTGCAAATCTGAAGGTGGAGCTGGAAATCTGGCACCTACTAGTTTGGAAGCTGAACTGATCGTGCAGTGATACACATCACTCGCTAACACAGCCAATACAAATGAATTAGTCATGCCTGGCCTGTGTATTTCTCGTATACAGACACAAGCTAAAAACATGTCATGTGGATTCTTATTTTTTCCAAGAATCTATAATTTACACACATCTGCAAATTTTCAGGCAGCTTTACAGACACTCTCTGTCCTTATTCAGACGAGGTTAGAGATTGGAGCAAACAGATCAGTAGCCATCACTGTGGAACCTGAATAGGCTAGTCTTTCACAGCCAGGGAGGTTTCCAGCCGGGATGGCTGTTAGCGACTTCCTGAGATAGCGGTAATGGACTGTTGGCTTAGGCTCTCTATCTCTTCTTCGAGCTCAGCTGCTTGATTGGTGAATGATGAATGCAAGTTGGTCTAGCTGACAGCTGTCTACTGCTGTGGGGCTATAGATAACTGTAAGTAAAGTTAAAAGATGGAAGACTTCTCAGCTGCACTGATAAAATCATTTAGATGAGAAGTCTGCATAAGAGGTGGAGTCCTGAGATAGCCAGGACAAGAAAGACCTGTCACAAGGCCCTCCGTAAAGGTTTTGAGAGACAGACCCTTAACAGAAAAGAAGGTTGGGTTTTCCTCTCAGACACTGAATATACCTTCTGCCAGATAAGGATGGAGAACTCATGTTAAGAAGACATTCACTGAGTAGTGAGCCTATTGAGGTCAAGGATTATTTTTATAGTTTTCAAGTGATGTGTATCCCTAGAGCTAACCACAAAATAGGCTCATAATACCTGTACACATACTTAAATGGCCACAGTACTGTCAAGACTAGAGCATCACCTTCAATGTTGATCTCTAATGCTGAAAAAAAAAAAAAAAAGACAACCCATACATTTTAGCGGCATTAGAAAGAGACATACGCGATCTTTTCTATTGCATGATTCACAATAATTTAGAGAATGCTTAATATATATCAGTTTTCAGAATTGGAAACACTCCAATTAAACAGGTTTTTGTGTTATTGGTTCTTAAGATGTATATTCTATATAGCTATCGGACCCATAACATAACAAGGTTAAGAATCAATGGGCTTTTCAGTTGGATTAACTCAATATACTAGTCACTTTCCTACAATAGGCTAACTGTCCTCTCTTTGGTTCTTACTGATCCCATCCATCAGTATGATCATCTGCTGATTATCAAGAGCCATTTTTCACCACTGCAAGCAGCTTAACCACCCATTCATTCTTGAGTGTGTTTCCTCTAGAATCTAGAAAAAGTTCTTGTTAAAAATGAAACTAGGGTCATCCTAGTTGTTTTTTGTAAAGCATACACTTGCCTATTTTTCCCACAAAAGTTTGTCTGTTTGTAGAACTGGTTTTGCAGTGATAACCAGATGGATTTGAAGATCATATATAGCGCACCCAATACACTGAAAGATCAATGACTTCATTTTCATTAAACTCAACTTAGGTAAAATAGATAAACAAGAGTGTGGTGGGAATCTTGACATTTCTGCATTTCTTACAGATAATTCTACAGGTATCTAGTGCTATCCAGGGTCAGCACCACCATTCTCAGTCCTAAAATATTTGTTTTGGGACTGGGTAAATAACCTGACAAATGACTATTAAATATGTAAGGGCTTGCCACATAGTGTGAACCCAACAAATGTACATTGCATTGAATTGAAAATGGGCACAACTTTGTCAAGGCTAGAGAACCACGTTTGATGTTAATCTCCAAGGAATGCCAGTTCAGTTCCATATCGGATACCATATTAGGTTACTATATAAGGGTAACATTTTCATGTAATAGGAGGCTCTTGGAGACAACATTTGGAGCTGACTATAGGTTTAAAAATGTGAAAGTAATTGGGCAGAATATTTTAGTCAAAATGTAAATTGATCAGGTTGTTCTTATAGAGAATTTATAACACTAATTTTGGAAAACACCTAGAGATATAATCCTTGATATAAATAATATTTACTAGTAAAGGGGAAAATTGGGAAGCGATTTGATCAAAAATGTATAGTTTTTATATGGTTAATTTTGTCAATATCTGTTCAATTACTGTTGTGTTTAGAGACCAGATTTATTGTCTTCATGGTTTTTAATTCCAGGTGAAAACTAATAGACCAGGGATATTTTTCCAAATGATACTGGTTATAATAAAACAGAAGACCACAATTTTAAATCAGGTACCTATTAATATTCAGCAGCTATTGGTGATATGTTCTTCCAATGGTTTTTAGAATTGGTAGAGTGGAATGCCTAGTATTGAGTTCATTCATGTTGCCCTTCCCCACAATCTAGACAGAAAGCTGAATATATTTTATATATTAAACAACAGCGGCTATGTAGGAGAATTTGTTTAAAAAATAACAGAGGTAGTTGCCTTTTGAATTAAAAATCACAGACTCTAAATGCTACTTTGAAAAAAAAATGAGTGCTATTAATCTACACTTTCCAAATGGAATCTGGGGAGATTAAGCTACTGCTGGTTGCACATCTGTTACACAAAACAGCTGCATCAGAGGGTAGAGATTAAAATAGAAATAGATTGTGTAGATGCTCTTTTGGCTCCAGAACATCCTTATAAAACACCTAGTCACACACTGTCTCCCTCTAATTTTCTAGCAACAATTTAAATAAATACAAGATGTCAGACAATAGTCCCAGTTCAGGGAAAAAAGGGCTTCAATTCCACCCAAGTTAATTGAGGCTAGAATCATTTCTGCAACATCTATGGCAATTTCACATTGGTACACTTCAATTAAGGAATAATAAGAGTGCAAAGTAATTTATACTCATAGATTAGATGTCGTCTGTGAAAAATTACCGATTAACTCAAAGGCGGCCTCTGGAGTGCTCACCAAGCATTTTAATGGGGGTCTCTCTGTCACCTTTGGTCCTCATATCTGGTCGGAAACTAGCAACACTCTAAATTTGCCTTTTAAAAGACTCAATATACCTGTTTTACACATCTATGACTTCTCTTTTTTAAAATTCCCTAAACCACAAGTGTTTTGCAGTAATAATCAATTGTAATCATCTGGCATTTTTTTTCTATTTTTTTGCCTACACTTTTTTCTTTTATTTCCATTCTGGTTTTACTTAACATTAAAGGACATTTTCTTCAATAAAGTAACAATAAAAAGACATTATTGAATAACATTGTTATTCAAATGTTCTGTATTGTATTTTCACCTCAATAAACATACATAACTAACTTTCAACAATGGAAAAATGTGGTGTTTGTAGTAAAGAGAAACCAGATTCTTAATTACTGTTTTCCTCAAACTAAAATTTTAAGCCTTAGTAGATGATGATCATCATGAAGAAAATTTTGTGCATAATATGTTAAAGTCTTCTCAAATTAAGCAGGAGGATTATCCTTGATTATCTGTTCTCAAATCAGTACTTTCTTAAATGTCTAGAGACATGGCTAAGAAACAGTAAATTAAAGAAAAGTAAAAATAGCATTATTGAAACCATCCTTTTCTATTCTTCAGTTATTATCTGAAAGGAAAACAAACTGAAGCATAAAGAAAATTCACATTTATTTTATTAAGAAAGAAAATGGTCTACTTAATGACTTACTCGTAGATATAAAAGAGCAAAATTAAACACAAGTGAAACAATTGACCTTTTCACTTTTCCTGTGATGATCGAAGTGGCCAAGAGCTTGGACTTAATAAACTCAGACAATCTGTGTCCTCAAATGAGCTCTACCGCTTACTAGTGGTGTGAATTTTGTGTGGACATTTTGATTTCTGTGAAATAGGAATCTCTGGAGAATGAGATGATGGCTCAGGGGGTTGTTGTGAGGACTAAATGGATTATCATGTATTGACTGTGTGTTGTAAGGGCAATTGTCATTTTTTCAGGGTACTTTTCAAATAGGACCCTGAGAATAATTTCTAGAATGTATCTGAGAGGGGAATCTGGGTGGTTCAGCCGCGTAAGCGTCTGACTTTGGCTGAGGTCATGATCTCATCGTTCGAGGGTTCGAGCCCCACATCGGCCTCTGTGCCAACAGCTCAGAGCCTGGAACCTGCTTAGGATTCTGTGTCTTCCTCCCTCTCTGCCCCTCCCCCACCAGCGCTCTGTCTCCCTCTCCCTCAAAATTAAATAAATAAATAAGTATATAAACAAATATTAAAATGTTTCTGAGACATTTCTATTGTATTCCATGGTCCTTTTTCTAAGAGGAAGGAATCACATATACTGTAGTTAGAGAGCACCTGCAATACCACCAACCCAATCTGACTTTTAGAGAACATATTAGGAAGGTTTAAACGGGGCACCTGTGTGGCTCAGTCAGTTAAGCGTCTGACTTTGGCTCAGGTCATGATCTCACAGTTCGTGGGTTTGAGCCCAGTGTAGGGCTCTGTGCTGACAGCCACCTCAGAGTCTGGAGCCTGTTTCAGATTCTGTATCTCCTTCTCTCTCTGACCTTCCCTTGCTCACACTGTCTCTCTCTCTCAGAAATCAATAAAACATTTAAAAAAATAATAAAGTGTTGTTGGGATTGAAAAGGTGTCACAGAGAAGATTTTAAAGAGATTTCGAGAAAGAAAAGACCCAAGTAATTTAACATTAGGTAAAAATGTCTGCACTTACAGTCATTCAAATGTGGTTCTGTGTTTAGTTTAGAATTCTTGCTTTGTGGCAGCAGCTTATTTATATTGCTAACACTGTTAAAGCTGTCATTGCCATAGTGACTCAGTCTCCGGTCTGCCCACCTGTGAGCCTGAAAAGCCACATTAAGTTATTCTGCAACCCTTGGATCTGGGAAGATAGACACGTTTGAAAGGAGGAATTTAAATATGATGTCTGGTTCTCTTGAAGCAAAGGGTTATCAAAGCAGTAGGCAAAGGGAATTTTTTTTTTTTGGAGAAATTAGAAATGTTTGCAAGTGAATATTTAAATACACCAGTAGCTTGGGCCTGTTTAGATATCCTATTCAGCTTTGGAATATTTGTAATTAAAAATGATATATGATTTAATCCCAACATACACTCTCCCAACTTCCTCTCAAATAGTAAAAAACATATAGAGAAATTAAAAGCTTGAAATGAGAAAGAAGTCAAGGCTGGGAGTTAAGGTATAATAAGCATCTTGGAGGATTTGTAACTGATCATGTTCAAGCTAGATTTTTTTCTTTTTTTTTTAATATTTTTTATTTATTTCTAGGAGAGAGAGAGAGAGACAGCGTGAGCAGGGGAGGGTCAGACAGAGAGGGAGACACAGACTGAAACAGGCTCCAGGCTCTGAGCTGGCAGTCAGCACAGAGCCACGCGGGGCTCGAACCCAAGAACCGCGAGATCATGACCTAAGCGAAAGTCGGACGCTTTACCGGCTAAGCCACCCAGGCGCCCCAAGCTAGATTTTTTTCTTTAACATCTGTAGATCACATGTGATGTACCAAGCAATCTAAGCAACTTACAAATGTTGACTCATTTGCTCCCAATTAATCTTATTAGATCAGTAGTTTTTATAAAAAATTTTAATGTTTATTTTTTAAGGTTTTATTTTTCATTTTTGAGAGAGACAGAGAGAGAGAAAGAAAAAAAAAACACACACAACACAAGCAGGGGACGGACAAAGAGAGGAGACACAGATTCTGAAGCAGGCTCCAGGCTCCACACTCTCAGCACAGAGACGGACAAGGGGCTTGAACCCACCAACTGTGAGATCATGACCTGAACTGAAGTCGATACTCAACTGACCAAGCCACTCAGGTGCCCCAGATCAGTATTATTAACATCAGCTCAAAATCATACAACTGATTAAGTATTAGAGCTTGGATTTGAACCCAGATGCTCTAACTCCAAGGTCCTCTCTAAACCACTCTACTCTAAGGCTGTGAGATAAAGGATTACTTTGGGGAACAGAGCTGCTGTGCTGTGTTAGCACATGCCCAAATTGACAAGAATGCAGGTAGGTTTATTGTTTTAGTAACTGTCTCCCCCAAAGACACAAGATCCTTCAAGACAAAAGCTATGCTGATTTTGTTTTTTTCTATATGTTAAATACCAGAAAAGTGTTCAAAGAAATTTTTTATTGGTGGATAAGTATATGCCTGAATAGTGGCTAGAAAATTGTTTCCAAGGATTCCTGGCTCAAAAGTCCAAATCAACAACATCTGGTTAGGCATCGATCTCTTTATTGCATGAGAACACCTTTTTAAAATTTTAATTGCCTATTTTAGTTTTTTAAATCATAAAAGCAGTAAACTAAAGAATATATAAAACCTGAAAACTAAAGCAACAGAAATAAATATAAGTTAGAGAAAAAAATAAATGACTTAGTTCATACTAGACAAAGAAACAATAACAGGTTGTAAAATAAGATTTATAAAAAGATATAGAGAGATATGATCAAATTTCCTAGTAATTATAATGATTAAAATTGAACTTTATTTACCTCCACTTTTCTAGGAGGGAAATAAAAGATAAAAAAAGTTATTTAGGGGCACCTTGGTGGCTTAACCTGATGGATAAGCATCTGACTTCAGCTCAGGTCATGATCTCATGGTTCATGAGTTCCAGCCCCATATCGGGCTCTATGCTGACAGTTCAGAGCCTGGAGCCTGGTTCAAAGTCTGTGTCTCCCCCTCACTGCCCCTCCCTTGCTCATGCTCTGTCTCCCTCTGTCTCTCAATAATAAATAAACATTAAATTTTTAAAAACTTATTTAATATTTAAAATGGTGTATAGCTCTCAAAACTAAGCTTGTCATTATCAGCAAGTATTAGACTAGGACAGCACTTTTTATTTTAGGTAGTCATCAAATAAGTCAAGAGAGGCCATTTCAGTTGTGGAGGTTCCTGGGTGGTTCAGTTGGTTAAGTATCCAACTTTGGATCGGGTCATGGTCTTACAATTCATGAGTCTGAGCCCTGCATTGGGCTCTGTGCTGACAGCTCAGAGCCTGGAACATGCTTTGGATTCTGTGTCTCCCTTTCTTCCTGTCCCTCTCCTCCCCTCTCTTTCATAAATAAATAAATATAAAAGAGAGAGAGAGAGAGAGAGAGAGATTTCAGTTGTAAAGTGGAAGCCATGGCACAAAAAACACCTTTTGGAAATTGGTAGGAGTGTGGAGGCAGAAGGAAAACAGCTGAGGAAAATAGTAGAGCCCAGTATCTGCCTTGGGTTGTAGAATTCCCTTGACATGGCATAATCCATCGGGATTCCTGAGTGGGGGCCAAACAAAGGTATGAAAAGAGCCATAAATCCTCTTATATATACCCTGTGCTTAAATCCTTACTTTTGTTTCAAAATGAATGCAGATGTGGTGTATATTCTGAGCCTTTAAATATCTGAGAATAGAATAATATCCTCAGGTCACAATGCTTTTGCCTAAAACTCTATGGATGTTGCTCTGTCATCTTCTTGGAATGATGTTCCAGAGGGGGCTGAGGCCAGTGTGATTTTCTTTCATTCTAGGTATACTATTTTGTATGTTAGTTTTGTTGTTTTCTTTATAGACTTTATTGGGGGTGGGGTGGAAAATGAGAGTATGTATTTTTCATTCTTTGTAATTAAAAATGTTTTAGGATTTTTCCAAATGAAGGTATCTTATTTTTAGTCATTGTTTATAATGAAAGCTCTTTTGGTTTGTATACTCAAGCCATTTTTTTTCAACTCAAGTAAATTTTTCCATAATATATTTCATTATACTTCTATTCCAATTTTATATCTTTCTTGGAAAACTCTTTTCAGGTTAGCTTTCCATATTTTTAATATCATACCTATTGTTTTCTCTCTCCTCATCTCAATGCCATTTTCCTTTTTTTCCCTATATTATGAGTAAGCTTTTAAAATATGACCTCCACATCAATGAATTGACATCAATCATTTTGGATTTAAAATCTGTCATTATTATTTCATTCTCTTGATATTCTCCCTTATCTCACCACCCATTTTTTAATATCAGCCTGCTGTCTTTTATTTCAGTCTGTGTTCTCCAAGTTGATTTATACCTCTGTTTCAAAGGTAATGTATTATATATTCTAGGAAAATGTCAAATTTCTAAAATTATATTCTGGTTTCTATGTCATTTTCAGAGGTCTGCTTTTCTTTTTGTATGATAATACCTTTCTCTTTCTTGATAATATTTTAAAATAAGAAAAAAATATTTTTAACATTTTCTTGTTGTTGTTGTTGTTTTAATTTTTCACCTGGAACATAGTATCCAGACTGAGATTTTGTCAAATTATGAGTTTTGACTTGTTCTTAGTTCTACCCAGTCAACTTTTCAACTGGTAAAATGACCTTCTTAGATCTAAGACTGGTTAATGGGTTGATGTACACTCTCCTTAACCTTGTTTTGGCATCTACAATTTTATGGGCTCTCTTTCTGACATGCTAAAATACATAAAAATGATAACTCTCGTATTAATCAGAATTCTTTTAGAAAAGGGGAAAATTAAAAAGGAATCCAGCAAAAAAGAGCAACAACGATAAAAGGAATTTATTGAGACATATAATGAAAAAAGTAATCGGTATCAGTCATGGTTGCAGCCCAGGGTTTAACCCTACCAGTAGGACCTTCTCTTGCATAAATGAATTCTAGATACAAATCAGTACAGTACAAATGCACACTAAATACAAAGATGTAAGTACTCAGATT
The DNA here is from genome assembly GCF_008692635.1 of Crocuta crocuta. Classification (NCBI taxonomy): domain Eukaryota; kingdom Metazoa; phylum Chordata; class Mammalia; order Carnivora; family Hyaenidae; genus Crocuta; species Crocuta crocuta. The sequence goes on along the minus strand of NW_027527389.1, from coordinate 888,772 downwards.
TAGGCAGCACACCATTTTGCCTTTTACCTGTAATGAAATTAGTATCCATACAGCTCTCAGGTAGTTAGTCAATAGTTGGAGCCACAAACTTCTACCCACACTATTGAGTGTAGATGATATTTCATTTGAGGATAAGTAAAGAAAAAGATAAATTGAAAGAAAGAGAATTATCTGTATGACTGAAGGTGAGGTTTATCTCTAAAATTATTTACTACCTTGGACTGGAAAACAATTATAGACAGCACTATTTTGCATGCTCTCTAGGGTACAGAAATATATAGTTTATGTAATTGGATTAGGAATTTATAAGAATAAAATAAAGCCTGAATTGAAAATGGAATCTGTAAGGGAAAAGAAAACTTAGGAAGCTTCCCTATAATAGGTAATAAAAGGACAAAGACACAAAAGCAAAGAAAGAACAGAAATTAGACATTGAGAAAATGGCTATGTAATCTTAGAGTTATAGACATTCACTCCAGAGGAAGACATCATCAGGACGGTTACAAAGTAGACAATTAGGAACTACAAATTAAGAAAGCAAAAAATCAAGTACTTGTACAAAACAAAACAAAACAACTAAGTACTCCAATGATCTAGCATGAAAAGATATGAACATATAGGCATGTGTAGAATAAAATTTTGGAATAAGAAGGATAACTAATACATCCAACTGTCAACTACACGGGTGAAAAGGCTGCTCACAAAGTAATAAAAGTCTGACTAGCAACTGACTACTTTGAGACATAAAATGTCTGGAGACAATAGAAAAGGTGCTACTGAGTTTTCAGGGCAGGATATCAACTTATGACTTAAAAATTTTAACATAAAAACAATGGGATGATAATTTCAGATATGCTTGGCTCAGCAAGTTACGTCCATTTTGCAAATATTACTTAAGGATTCATTTCACCTGACTGATGAACTAAAACTCAGAATTGAAAAATAAGTACATTGTATCACTAAAGGACTAGTGTGATTTAAAATTGTTAAACATAATTAATATTCTAAGTAATTATAGATTTGGGTGGGCAAATGAATAAAACATAGCATTACTAAAATAAAAGATATAACTAAAGATCATGGTAAATGTTTAGATCTAAACACGTAGAAGGTATGAATAAAGTCTTTAAATTGGTAGGGCTGCATATAGAGGTGAAGATAAAATATTTGAAATTCCTAACATTAAATTAGGAAAGCAGAAAGGATTTTATTTACTTGTTGACTTTATCAATGATTTAACCATAATATAACATTTTTTCTTTTTTTAAAATATTTTTAAATTTATTTCTAGGAGAGAGAGAGAGAGAGACAGCATGAGCAGGGGAGGGTCAGAGAGAGAGGGAGTCACAGACTGAAACAGGCTCCAGGCTCTGAGCTGGCAGTCAGCACAGAGCCCGACGCGGGGCTCGAACCCACGAACCGCGAGATCATGACCTAAGCGAAAGTCGGACGCTTAACCGACTAAGCCACCCAGGCGGCCCATAACACTTTTTTTCTAAGTTCTTAAAAGCAACCCATTAGATTGCGAATTCCATAATTTTTGTGTTTTGGCTACTGATATACCTCAATTGCCTAAAATATTTTCTGCTCAATAAATATCTGTTGAATGAATTAATGAACTTAGAGTTAAAAACATGGTGTGTATATGTATTTGTATTTATTTTTATAAATTCGAAAATAGTTGTACTCACTAGGAAACTAAAAGTTAAACCCACAGAATCCATATAATAAAAACACAAAACAATGAAGATAACAGCCAGAAATTACAACCAAGATAAAAAACAAACAAAAACAACTACAATTAGAATAAGGAGGGCCAAGTAGCAGGGTGCCTGTGTGGCTTGGTTGAGCGTCTTGGTCTTGATTTCTGCTCAGGTCATGATCCTGGGGTCAGGAATTGAGCCTTGCGTCAGGCTCTGCACTGAGCATGGAAACTGCTTAAGTTATTCTCTCTCTTTCTCTCTCTCTCTCTCTCATTCTCCCTCTCTCTCCTCCTCCTCCTCCTCTTCCCACTCATGTACTCTGTCTCTAAAAAAAAAAAAAATTAAAAAAAGGAAGATCAAAGGCAGTATCAATGATAATAAATACAAATGGGATAAATTCTACTTTTAAAAGAGGAAGAATTTCTGACTGGTTAGGATGCAATTCCAAATAAATGTTGATTGCAAGCAACACATTAAAAATGTAAAAATCAATAGATGAACAAGCTTTGTACGGTGAATACAAACTGAAAGCAAACACTGAAGGCATTATTAAATTTAGACAAAGTAAAAGTCAAGAAAGAAAGTATTAAACAATTAGATTTTTTTTTCTAAAGAGGAACTTTTTCCTGGATCAGAATTATAACCTGCAATGACAATAGGTGTTATGAATCTTTAGATGACAAAGAGAATAACATTAAAGTATGTAAATTAAGTCTCTTGGAAATATAACCGTTGAAACACAAATAAGGGAAACATTGGTAGGAACAGTTATTTTAAAAGATTCTTATGTAACTCTAGGCATTTGACAGACTATATAAAAATAAATATGGGTCCGGAGAATTTGAATTACATGATATGAATGCATGTTGTTTGGATTGTAGGTTGAGTTAACATGCCTTTGTGGGACAACAAGCAGAGAATACAAGTTCTTTTCAAGCACCTATATCATATTTACCAAAATTGATGATACAACAGACCTCAAACTTTTATAAATTTCAAAAAGCACATTAGCAATATTCACTCAATTATTTATTTATTACTATTTATTGAGGGCCAGCACTCAATAAATATGAGCCAGCATTCTTCTAAACATTGGAAATACATTAGTAAACAGCACAAACTGACTACTTCCTGCATTCTTGGATTTTAAGTTTAGGTGGGGAAAGACATTAATAAATAAGCCAGTAAATATGTTGTACATCAGATGGGGGAGAATAGTATAGAAATAAATATAGAAAGGTCAGGGGAACGAAGGATGATGATTTTGGAAGAGTTTATTTTAAATACTCAGTTTTGGAGATCATTTTTCTCACAGCTACTGGAAATTTGGGCTATTCCTTAGTTCTGCTCTTTAAGACAACACTATCCTGTTTACAATTAAGTCTTTTATAATTTCACATAAGCTATCTGTCCATAAGACAGAGGGCAAGTTAAAAAATCCACACTTTTAATATGGAAGTGGCACCCGTAAGTCCTATTTATAGCCACAAAGAACTTAAATCAATAGAATATCAGCCTATTAGAGCTGGATTAAGGAGGATTTTCCATTTTTAATTAAACCAGTTTCCTTATTTTGTTTTTTTCTGGGTTTAAGAATCTGACCTTACGATGTAGCTGACCAGAATATAATAAAGGAATAACAAGGTGGCATGTAGTTGAAAAGTTCTGTGACACCACTGAGCTAGAGTCCCAGTATCTCACACAGATACAGAGGAATACCTACCGGAGTGTGAATGAGTAACTGTATTAAGAACTATGTGCTCTCCATTGTTCACTTTTCCTCACACCAGACTCACTGAGGTTAATTATTACCACTCCGCAGGACTGGGTTTTAGCCCAACGGCAGGAGAACGACTGGGAGTTAAATATTTTGCATATTCCAAGGAGGGGTAAGGAGGGGACAATGCTTATTGGGCTAAATGTTCTCATGAGTAGATTTCTAAATGAATTTAGGGGAAGCGTACTTAAACTCTAGGACATATGAAATCTGAGTTCTCAGCCCAAGTCAGTGACACAGTTGGAAAAATTCAGAATGATTGCTCTACCTGTTGGTTTCATTATATATTAATACTAAAACAAAACAAAAAAAAACAAAAAAACCAAAACTAGCCATCATTAGAACAATGAGAGCAATAATTTCCCTTTTTTTTTTTTACAAGCCCATAAGGGTGGGTTATAAAAACATGCACCAAAGAGAAGAAATGTGAAGAAAAATTATTTTAAATTTCAAGATATAAGATAATTTTGGGAAAAGAGGATTTTATATATATATATATTTTTAAATTGAAGTTATATACTGCACAATTTTATTTTACATTAATTTGGTGCTAAAAGCATAACTGAGTGATTTAGTGTGGAAGGACTAAATTTCATATTCTTTTTATTCATATGGAACTTAAAGTAGGTTACTGAAAAAAAACTATAGAAAATTAAAGTTTAAATGCCCACATAAAGAATAAAAGGAAAAAGAAACTATATGTCAATAGTCATAGGCACAACCAAGTATAAGCTAGAAATTACCATAGAATATTGAATATAATAAATACTGAATTCGCATTATTACTAAACAATTAAATGGCTAGGGCGGTAATGGTGACCATTAAATGCCATCTTCAATGCAAATTTCTCTCTGCTGAAATCTCCAAATTTGCAAATCATTCCTTTGGTTCAAGAGGATACTCATCTAAATATTCCACTATCATTATGCCATAAAACCAAGGAATGCAACTTCATAATTTTATAGAGGATTAACGCAGACTTAGACAATGCCATTTCTCCTTATAGCCACTATGAAGAGGAGCCTTACAGTGTGAGAAAAGAGTCAAGTATGGAGCATGTCATCATCGGCCAAACTAACTTAACTTGAAAGTGGCATCCCTGTTTGGGGTTCTGGGATTACAGAAAGGCATGAGAACCCAAGAGATTGTGAATTATGAGTTCAGAGACACCTGGATTGGGGAAAGTGCTACTTTGCAGAGAAGTACAGTTGGCAAGTGTGTTTGCAAGTCCACCTATTTTACCACTCCTCCAACTCCGTCTTCAATTTCTTCACCTAGATAGTTCCTGTTAATCAAGAGAATTTCTTACATTGATGTATCTAGCATGTATAGCTTTCAAGTGGCTTTTTCCCTTAAAAGTGTATCAGAAATAATTCCCTATATCATTAAAGTCACTTTAAAATATAACATGTAATAACTAGGTAATATTTTGTCTTATAAATCTACTATAACTTATTAATCATTTATCTTTGGACATATAGATGGATGCCAATATTTTACTAAAATAATGCCAAGGTTAAGGCTTTTGTGCATGTTTTATTTCTTTCCTGTATTCTGATCATCTTCAGATTTTTAGTAGTGAAATTACTGGGGAGAACTGTACTCATATTTTAAGGTGGATATATACTATGAAATTTCTTTTAAGAAGGTTTATATCACTTCACACACTAATACTATTGAACGTTAGATCCATATTATTATATTACCCTTAGCACTGGTTTATTATAATTTTTGTAATCATCTCTGATAATTTCATGGGGGAAAAATGGCAGCTCATTTTCTTTTAATTTGTATTTCTTTGATTTTTAGTGAGGCTGAAAATTTTCTCATGTTGTTCACGAACACATTTAAGCTTCCTTGATTGAAATTTTCTGAGGAAAATACTCATCTCAATTCTCAGGTACAGTTTGAAGCTGAATGTAGTGTTTTTTCAATTACACACTTCCTCTCCGATAACAGGGCAGAGGCCCCAGGAAGGTGCTGTGCACACAGTGGGCGCTTAATATGTATCGGGGTGAGGACCTTATTTGCATCTCACTATATTGCCATGAACGAACATGTAAGGATTTCACTTGTGAGAAACTCTTCTAGAAAAATGTATCTGAAGACTATAATTAAATGGGTAAAATGTTTTGATGAGAAGGAATTTAAGGACTTTTCTGAGCTTCCTTTAATTTATGAACTTGGGATGAATGTGTTGCTTGTGGAATTACCATCACACAAGAATTGGAGGCGCCAGCGTATTCCGTTCAGAAAGGAGTGGAGAGAGAGATCTCCATATGCAAGCAATCAACAGGAACAGGTTTCTATAAAGCAGACCTAAGAAAGAAGTCCTTCTAAAAGGGGCATTACATAATCATAATTACAATAAAATGGAGAGTTATTCTATGCTTTTGATTTCTTATAATCGAACACTTCCTTAAATTAATGTACCCAATTCCAACAACATTTTAAAGAGATTTGGCAAATTCTACAAATACATATATCTACTAAGTGTTCTTTTTTTAAACCTTCATTAGCAAGAGACTCTGCTAAAGAAAAGGGCCTGAAAGAAAATATATTATGCTTTAAATCAAGCTACTAAAACAAACTTATCATTTGAATTTTACTAATTTTGGCATTACAAAATCTGATATTGACACAATTTGTAAACAGAGTTTGAAAAAAAGGGGGAGGGAAAAGGGTATGCACGTACTATGAGCCTGGCTTGATCGGTATCTCAGTCCTATTTTTAGATAAGGAAACTGAGACTCACAAATTTTACAAAACTTGTACAAGATCTCAGTGATAAATGGCAGATTCATAATTAAAACCTATTTCTGCCTGGCACCAAAGCCCATGTTCCTTCTAGTTGATTTTTTGTCTCCCAGGTAGCTCATTTAGTTTTCTTAATACTTCTATATGATAGGAACTATAATTTACTATTTTACTGTGGGGAAATTAACACAAAGAGAGGTAAAGAATTTGCTCAAGGTCACACAGCTAGTAAGCAGCAGAGCTAGGAATCAGATCCAGGCAGTCTGAGAGTAGAGTCTGAACACTGGATCACGACACTGCACTACCTCTTGACGTGCTGTGGAAATAGATGAAATCAATGATCTTCTGTGAATATATGACATTACAGCCTAATTTCTACCATGGGACACTCTCCAGGAAAGTATCAATGTCTGCTTTATAATTGATATAATAGTCTACTTACATAATGAATATTTGTACTGCTTCTTGGTTCCCACAGAAACCTGGTAGGCTAGAAACACCATGTTATTATCCCATCAATAGATTTGTACAGAAATGCTTATTTGGGGACAGGACCTATTCAGAATAAAGCTGTGAAAAGAAAGGGCATATTTCATGCTATATTGAACAGAAAATTTTTCACCCAATGTAGATAAAGGGCAAATGAAATTTTATTTGCAGGAACCTAATATCAGTGGAATTAAGTGCAACTATATTGTTACTATATAACAATATATGCCACACTTATTTTCTAAAAGATATTTAGAAATGTCCACCTCCCCTTATATGCACAGTGAAGAAAATACACTGGTATCTCTGTTTCCGTAGCCCTTATCATGTAGCAGTACCCTGCAAATGCATGCCTTTGGGGATTAAGGTAAATGATTTATGCTAATAGAACCATGATTAGACTCATAATTGAGCCAAATTCTGTTATGTGGAACTGCATGCCATTTGATTTGCAAAAGTTGTTCCATCTGACTTTACGGGAAGATACACTGATGATCTATCATTTTAATTTCTTTCATGAGCACTCACTGGAAAAAAAAGTAGCAAATGACAAGGTGGGTTATTTGTTACAGTAGTGCTCCTCCAAAATCAAAGGAACAAAGGTAACTTTACTTTCATGAATCAATTATCTTAATAAATACCTACATAATTAATTGGGGAATTCTCTTTGGGAAAGTCAATTGAGAAATAATTTTAATGTAAGGAAGTAGGAAGAGGTAAACGCAATAATTCTGAGGTATTAATAAACTTTCTCCCCACCATCAAATATGGCATAGAAACATTCCTAAGTATATGTACAAATATACATCAAACACGACTTAAGTATATATAACGTGCAAATTATATCAGGTTTGATTCTATTATTTGGGTGTATACAATGGCCAAATTTCCAATCAATTAGCCAAATTAGATGTTTAATACACTTGGTATATCTGTATAAAACAAATACATATTAGATTATGCTAACATTAATTTCTTTCTCCATCTCTGCCCTTGAAATATAATTCCACCTAAATTAACTTAATAAGGCTATGTAATAAATATTTACTAAATTTATTAAAATATTCATTAACATTTATTAACAATTTTGACAGATTGTTGAAATCTGGATCCCAACACGAGACACATTTGCCACCAGACTTCTATTCATCTTCAAGACATTTTCTTTGCCTATTGTGGTCACAGTTTTCTCATCTGTGAAATAAATAGGTTTAACTAGATGAATTCTAAGGCTTGCTTTCTGCTACAAAAATACACTCTTAAAAATATGACTATAATGATAAATTATGTAATGATTAAAAGTAAAAATAAAATAATTATATTAAGTGGTATGTCTACTGTGTGCTTACAGAAATCAAGAACAAATTTGTGGTTGAATGCCTGCTATAATTCTGATGAGCTTTGTGACCTTCTACTAACCTTTCTGAGCTTTTGATTCCTCCTCTGTAAAATGGACATAGTAGTAAAAATGTTGTTTTTCTCCAGGAGGTAGCAAAAGTGAGTATTCCCTCAGATGGCCATGGTTTGGTCTTACAATTTCATAGGAATTTGGTGAGTGTAATGAATCTATAGTATTTAAAATTACTTAAGTGTTCAACTAGCTACTTGTATAGACAATAAACATGAATTTATGCTTTTCACATAAAGTTGATGTAAACCTGGCAGGTAAGTAAAAGGATTGTTCATTCCCATGTATGAATTCAAGTAAAGCCTGTGAAACTAATCCTCATTCCTCTTAACAACTTGCCTGTTATAAACCTTACTAGACCAAGCTAGGATTACTTTTAATATTTGAATCACTAAAGTCCAGGATCCTGGGATGCTTGAGTGGCTCAGTTGGCTGAGCGTCTGACTCTTGATTTCAGCTCAGGTCATACTCTCCTGGTGTGGGTATGAACCCCGAGTCAGGTTCTGTGGTGGGGGTGGAGCTTGCTTTAGATTCTGTCTCTCTTTCTTTCTCTTCTCCTTCTCCTCTCCCTTACTCATGTGCTCTCTCTCTCTCTCAATAAATAAATAAATAAACGAACAAACAAAAGAAAAGCAAAGCAAAGCAAAGCAAAGAAAAAAAGATCAAGGATTCTATCTCTACTTATTTTCATTTCTTATATACCAGCAATAAATAATCAGGTCTTTAACTTCATTTAAAACATGTGCTCCTTTGCAGCTAGGATAAATGGAAAAAGCCATTACCTCCTGAAGTGAATAATTCTCTGAACTGCCAAGTTGGATAGAATGGCTATAATCAGGCAACCCAAGAAGTAAGGGTAATATTCACAAAGGAATATTTCAGCAGGTCTCTTCTTGATTTTAGTGTTGTTTTTTGTGGATGGTGTATAACCTTTTTAAATTGAGTAACAGACATATAGCACCTGGTTCTTATGTTATAAAATACTCAGCAAGTAAATGAAGTAACAATAAAATTCAATGCATCATGAGTCTAGTAAAAGTTTAGTTAAAGAAAAAGTAGCCTAGGGGCACCTGGGTGGCTCAGTTGGTTACGCTTCTGACTTGGCTCAGGTCATGACCTCACGGTTCATGGGTTCGAGCCCCGCGTTGGGCTCTGTGCTAACAGCCAGCTCAGAGCCTGGAGCCTGCTTCAGATTCTGTATCCCCCTCTCTCTCTGACCCTCCCTTGCTCATGCTATCTCTCTCTCTCTCTCAGAAATAAATAAAACATTAAAAAAATTAAAAAGAAAAAAGAAAAAGTAGCTTAAAAGTGTCTTATACATAGTCTTTAATAGCACCCTAATGTTACAGAAATACAGAAATCTCATACAAGCTAGCACTTAAAATTACCACTTCACTGTCATGCTCTAAATGAACCAGGAAAAAAAAAAAGCCAACCAAAAACAACTCCAGAGAAAGTCCCTCTTAAATCATGACCTGTTTAGTTCTTCATACTGAGTTCTTGCGTTGTATGAGAGATGGATGGTCACAGATATACCTAGATAACCAGGGGGAGTAGCTAATGGTCCATTTCTTCCCCCTATGACACAGTATGCACCTTTAATTAGAAGCCATATACTTTCTTGGCATCCACAATTATTTCCTAGCTGTATTCATAAAGAACTTCCATGCTTTCTTCATAGCTGAGACAATTCCAGCCATCTGGCTCTTAATCATCTCTTTGAACATATTTTGATGATCCAGGAGATAATTAAGACTTGGCGGCCATTAGTGAGTTTCAATTTTGCTTCATATAGGAAACATGACATTCAGTATAAAGGAGAAAACTATATGGAAAATTGTGATCATATCTACACAAATTCTAATAAAATAAGATCTTTCTTCTCTTTTGCTATATTTCATATTGATATTTCTGCTGTAGAAATCTTTTCCTTGACTTGTTTAATATGCTTTGCTATTCTAGAGTTTAATTGTAATGATACAAAATAAAAACAACTCTAAATACCTAAAAAATGTAAAAACATTTCATAGTCCTAATTATAAGCTTTCTTTTTCCCCATGCTTGTATCTCTGGTTTGCAAGGATAATGTAATAGTGCTGGGATAAACCAGCAGTGCAAGGCATATTGTATCACTTTGGTTATCCATGTTACAAGTTGCTTGGATCAGATGCTGGTTGTTGAATTTTCTCCTCCCCTAACTACCACACAAAATGGATGTCCATTAATCCCTAGGGTAGGGATTCTTTGCATAGGATCCCTGGAAGTGTTTATTGGATCTGAAAAACCTTAAAATTCCAGACCTATTTTTTTAATCTGTAGAAAAAGGCCATATTTTTCATTATAATTTCAAATAAGGCTCCAAACTCTTGTGTTGAGATTATTTAAGAATATTATTTTATAACTAACATCTCAGGCTGCACAGATAGGACATTTGTCTTTTTCTGTTTTGGGAGAGAGAAAAGGGGAAACAAGGACAAGGAAGAGTCTGCACTGAAACCCCAAAAAGCCATGGGCTATTACTCAGAAGGTTTGGATTTTCCTTTTAGGTTTTTAATGTTTATTAATTTGAGAGAAAGAGAATGCGTGCTGGGGAAGGGCTGAAAGAGAGGTAGAGAGAGAATCCCAAACAGGCTCTGTGTGGTCTGCACAAAGCCCCACGTGGGCCTTGATGTCAGGAACCATGAGATCAGGACCTGAGCTAAGATCAATAGTGGGCCGCTTAACCAACTAAGCCACCCATTGACTTCACCCATGAAAATTCACCAGATTTGTACTTATCAGTTGTCTCATTTTGGTCTCAGATTCTTCATCTCTAAACAGAGTGTGTTGGATTACATCAGTGTGATGTTCAAAGCATGTTCCTTGATGTCCTAAAGGGCCTGGGGGTTTGGAGAAGTAGCTCAGTGGCCCTCCCAAGATGAAAGGCTAGTGCAAAAAAACTCAGCTTCATGCACCTCCTAAAAGGAAAGGTAGAGGTGGTAGATGCCGAGTAAGTCTATAGATTTATATCTTAAGTTAACAATTTTAAATTATGTTAGGTGATTCCCTTGGATTCAAATATCATTCCTTTTTGGAAATGTCAAAATTGCTCAAACTTCTAGGAGAGTATTTTATATACGGTGTGATAATTATAAGTTTACAATTTTATTTCCTCCACTGGATTGTAACTCAGGAGAGGCATTATTTATTGTCTATCTCCAGAATCTAGGAAGTAGTTGTTATACAGAAGGAGAAAGATAAACATTAGGTGGAGGAAAATAATTTGTGTAGCAGTATGGAAGATGGATTAAATGTTCATGAGATAAATAAGACACAAGCAGAGTGTCAGGACTGTCATGTAATACTTGTCCATACAATGGGAGGGAGAGATGGGATTAAACTTGAGAGACAGTCAAGAGGTAGAATGCTTCTGACTTCATGGCCAACGTGGCCAGAAAGATGAGGGAGGAGAACCCAAAATAACTTTCAGATTTCTGTAATGGGGTCTCATTAACCAGAAAAGAAAATACAGAAGGAGGAGCAATTTGAGAGGTAATGATGATTTGTTAAGTTATGGTCACATTATTGGGAGCACTCAGCCAGGTGGTCCTTTTGTATCTTTGGGTATATTTTGTGATTTAAGATGCCAAATGTGTTTATTTCTGTGGGCAGCAGTCAACATAGTTTAAAAAACATTTCTTAAAGAAGTATGCATGAGAAAAAAAAAAAAAGAAATATGCATGAGATCTTCAGTTGTCAACAAAGTAATTGTTCTCAGTTTAGGATACATATTTAGAAGTCAGCAAAAGACATCTGGCTGTGCAAAATAATTTGAGAGTTGCCAGTGGGCAGGTTAGTTGAAGGCAGGTGAGTGGGTGAGATTAGGTAAAGGAAAAGTGAGAAGGAAGAAACTCTGGAGAATACCAACAGTCAGAGACAGACAGAGGAAATGGAGACAGGAAAAGAGACTAGAAAAGTGTCCTGTAAGCCAAGGGAGAAGACCAAGCTTGTTAAGAAGCTAATTGTGTCAGATTCTTAGGTTTTGTGCCAAGAAAATTACACAGATTTGAAAATTACACAGATTTCCCTGTAGGAATTTATCATCAAATACCAAATCGACATTGGCCAGATTAACAATAAACATAAAAAGGAGAATAGGCACACTGATTTGGCACAAAGGGAGAGTTAAGATAGATAAAAAGCACATATTTGGTGAGGAAGGCAAAGGTAGGAGGAGATGTGGGAAGTGATGCGAGGGAAGGATAAGAACAATGTGAAGTTGTCAGGTCTCCTCTGATCAATGTGAGAACCTTGTTAGCAGAAGAGAAAGTATTCCCAGTGATTTACAGAAGAGATATATGAAACCCCAAAGGAGCTGTGATCAGCTACTCACCTCTCTGGTGGCACAAAACATGCAAGAATCTAAGCAAATAAATCAGATGAAATGTGAGAATTGATTTTGAAAATGTGAAGAAATTAGTGGTACACTTCAAAAAATAAAGTACAACCTTAGAATAGTAAAAGTATAAGGAAAAATATGTATTTTCAAATAAACACTTCCATTTATATCAATTCAACAACTCCATATGGTAAAATAGATACAAACAGCAGCTAGGATGGTCTAATCAACACCTGGGAAGAAATGGATGAAAGAAATGAGCTGGTGGTGTGCAAAGGGAGATTACATTTACATGTGTCTTGTGAACCTGAAAAATGGAAGAGAATTGCAAACTCAGAGAAAAGAAAACTTTGCTTGCCCAAACAGGAATCTTATTTGGCCAGATATATTGGCTGAGCTGAATCTAATGAGTTCTTGTGCCAATGCAAAATGGACCCCAAACCTAACCTAGGAAACTTTTGTTCTGAAAATGATTAAGTGAGAGAGAACCATGTTAACTGTGAAAGAGTAAGTTATTTGCACTGCAAGCCACATACTACACCTGTTTACTATATGCATTGATTTGGGGAGGGGAGGATGCTCTGATTTATAAGTTTTCTAAACTCTAAATCAGATTAATTTTTACCTACTGGGTCTCCATATAGAGCAAAAGAATGAATTTTTAACTCTGGAAGTCTTTTGTTAGTTGAAGTATATGCAAAATAAAGTTCAAGAAAGAATTATACAATCTGATTCCATTATAGCTATCTAAGAGGTTTCAAATGAAATAAATGCTTGCTGCATAAGTTAACATACCATAAAATCAAGTAGACTGTGTCTGTGTATAATACGTATATGCAATAACCCATTAAGGAAAGACTTATGATTTAAATTATTTGAATACTCATGTCTAGTCATCTCACAATATTAAAAGATTTTAGGGCTATAAATTTAATTCTCTTCTTGAAGGGGGCTGAATAGTGTCTCCTCAAAATTTATGTCCCCCTGGGACCTCAGAATATGAGCTTATTTAGGAATATGACCTATGCAGATATAATTAGCTAAGATAAGGTCATAACTAGATTAGAGTGGGCCTGAAATCCAGTGACTACATTCTATAAAAGAAAAGAAAGGGACAGTCAGACACAAGCATGCTGGGGGAGAAGCCATGTGATGATTGAGACAGAGAATGGAATCGTGAATTATAAGCCAAGGGACACCAAAGATCGCTGGGAGCCATCAGAAGAGGCAAGACGGTTTTTCCCTAGAACCTTAAGAGAGTTCATGGCCTTCCCAACAACGTGGTTTTGGATTTCTAGCCTCCAGAACTTAGAATAAATTTCTGGTATGTTAAACAACCTAGTTTGTGGTAGTTTATTATGGGAGCCCAAGGAAAGTAAAATACTCAATATTTTAAAAAAGGAGATGTTTATGTATGTTTACATAAATACTGCTTATTCAAAAATCTGACTTTAATAACTTCCAGTGTTGTTCATGACACCAAGAAGTTGGGTGACTTGCTCAAGGTTATTTGGTGCCTGTGTGTTTGTTCTGTAATTGGAATCCAAGACCACCAACTATTGGGAGTCTGCAGTAGTTGCTGTCTCTTGCTGCCTCTGACTTTACAAAGATAATTCTATAGAAAAATGACTCCTGTAAATTCTGCTGTCAGTCAGTGGGAGCTGGTGAAGTGCCGGTGTTGATGGCTTTTGTGATTAGAATGCAGGGCAAACAGCCCCACACTTTGGCTTATAAAACAAGCTAAAGTGTCGCCTGCTTCCTCACCTCATCATTTCTAGAATGGTACTTATCTTTCAAGCCACAAAACAGTGCTGATGCCAAGGCCATAAAAAGTATTATATGGTTCTGCCTGCCATCTTTTCAAGGTGGGCTGGCAAAGCAGAGGACCCCAGATAGAAAAATGGAGTAATAAAGTTTAAATAGTAGGCAATAATATTAATCTGCTGTGCTGCAGTGCCGATTAAGAGATTGAACCAACTCCCGGCAGTTCTAATTGGATTTTTCTATGTTTTCTACAACCCTTAGGGCTCTACACTGATAAATCCTATTTTTGCTTGCCATTTATTCCCCATGAATGACTCTATGTAATGGACTTATCTGTAAAAACACACAAGTGCTTGTATTGCCATAGAATATTTTGTGATTTTCTTTGTAGATTGCTGGCATGAGATTTTCTAAAAGGCAAGTAATTAATACACTAAATCATGGGGCTAATTGCTGTCTAAATATTTCATATGTATTATAGGATAGAAGGCTACAGCTCAGCTACTGAAGAAGCATGATCCATATGTAAAGTGATGTCCTAGAAAACTGTATTATGTTGAAACTAGCAAAATAGATCCATACTTCATTATGGATAATATCTGAGGTAATCAAATGTAAAATGAAAGAGAAATAAAGCTTTATATTTACACATGTCAGGGATATTTCTCAAATCAGTGAGATCATTTTCACATGGTCAATTCACTATTATTTTTGAAATAATGCTATCTTTGTCTAAATTTGTCTTCAAGTATGTGATATGTAGCCAAAGACTACTTTGTTAGAATATTCTAATCACTGCTTAGTTATGATTTCAATTACAACCATTTAGCTCCAGTTATAAGATATTAATTATGTATTCCTAGGTCTAGATCAGAAATGGAGAATATGTGAAATAGGGTCTCAGTAGGTGCATTCTTCAGAAGATTGCCACACTGATTTACAAACAAAATTTTGATGAAATAGGTCTGTCCAATTCGTCTAATTTTATCATAGAACTAGTGATGTTTCTATTTTCTTCAGGTCTGTTTTACTTTCAGTTTAATCTGATACCCTGAAACTACATACCTCTAGCAATTTGTTCACAAGAATCTCTGTACAAATTCTCAGACTCGGTTAGTTGCCCAAATTTTCTGCTTCAGACTCTGTGGACAACATCTCTGCTCTCTAGCTTGTGGTGTTTTGCCCATCAGACTTTGTGGACACTTTAGTCCTGACTACCAATGAGTGTTGCATCATCTCTCTGCCTGGTCACTTTTTGCTACAGTATCCATTCTATCTTCTAACTTCTTCCTTTCACTGTCTTCCAGGTGGTTTCTCTTGTATGACACTTGCTGGCTGCCCTTCTGCCCTAATGCTGACATCTGGAAAAACTGAACTGCAGTCAACAATCCTGCTTACTTTCTGGTGGTATGTCTTGCTTTTATGCTATTTCACTTGAACAAACATTCCCTGACCCTCCTGGTTTTCACCTCCAAGTCTGACCAATGATTTCTAACCAACCATATCAACAAACATATACTAAGCATTTACTGTGTGCCAAGGAAATGAATATTGGGGATATAAAGCAGAACAGAAATTCTCCCTATTTTCAAGAAGCTAATAGCTTGTCCAGGATAGCTCTGTTTTGTTGTACTCCTACTATGTAGCAGAAGATTTGCACTTAAATCTCATAGCTGTGGGTTCACTAGTCTTGGCAGACTTGGTCATCATCTGGGATGCTTGCTAAAATACCAGAGATCTGCACTGCATTCTAGATTTAGTGATTCAGAATCATCATGAATGGGGTTAAGGAATATGCCTAAGCAAGCAACCCCATGATTATGTGATTATGTCATAGATGATCTGTGGACCCTACCTTGAGAAATACTTTCATAGCGAATTTATTGACTAGGTTTAATAATCCCCATTTTATGGACAAAGATTCTGGAGAAGAGTGGAAAGTTATGTAACTTTCCCAATTGAAGAGTGGAAGAGGAGTGAACCAAACCCAATCTATATGGTTTGAAAACCATTGTCATTTCCAGTCTACTCCTTCACAGATCATGTGAAGTCTCTGTGGGTCCCTGATTCACCTTCCAGAGTAGTCTTCCAGACAATCTGTATAATAATAGCAGTGGCTAGTACTATTGACAGCTGTCATGGTTAATTATATGTGTCAACTTGACTGGGCCATAGGGTGCCCAGATATTTGGCCAAACACTATTTTAGAAGTGTCTGTGAGGGTTTTCTGGACGATATTAACATTTGAATCAGACACTGAGTACAGCAGATTGCCATCACTGATGTGGGTGATCTTTATCCAATCAACTAAAGACAAGATTAAAACAAAAAGGTTGAGTAAGAAAGCTTGATTGCTGAGCTGAGATTGTTGGTGTCTCCTGGTTTTTGGTCTTGGAATGAGACATGGGTTCTTTTTGGGTCTTCATCCTGCTGGGCTTTTGGACTGGAATTACATGTTAGCTTTTCTGGATCTCTAGCTTGCAATTTGCAGATTTTAGGGCTTCTCNTATATATATATATATATATATATATATTTATGCTTTCTCTCCTGTTATCTTTGTTTCTCTGTGCGACCCTCACTAATAAAATAGCACTTTCTAGCGTTTTAGAAAATATGGAACCATTTTTTTTGATATCTTGACAAGTTGCCTGAAATAAACTTGGATATTTCATACTTTAAAGAGGGAAGACTGAATGTGAACAAATATGGCAGAAAATGTTCTAGGTCAGAATGAGTCACCAGCTGAACATAAACCAGGATTGTTCTGTCAGAACTAGAGCATAATCCCAATGTTGATAAATGGCAATAACAGCCCAGAGGCAATCCTTGCACTTGAGGGGACTGCTGAAATGCTCTCAAGCAATAGAAAATGGGCTACTGTCAGTTGGATCCCTGAACAGAGTGGGAAACTTGGAGAATGCCAAGAATCAAGAAACTACAATTACAATGTAGCCTAAGGGGGGAAATAAAGCTTGAGAAATGTAGGTTACTTATCTGATACAAGGCTCATTGAGCAATGCCTCAATTATGCTGTTCTAATACACTTCTCCTCAGAGAGGTCTTATTTTAAAGGGTCATGTTAGCCCCCATCCAAGAGTTTTCCAAAGATGAGGATGTCTTGTTTTGAAGGAGGGCCACAGCATGGACCTCAACTTCAGTAATATTGCAGGGTAAGATTCCCAAGGACATAGTGCTGTTTATTGAAAAAGCTACTCTATGTTTGTGTTGAAAGGCAAAGAAAAGGAGGAAAGATTTTGGTTAGACTGAGAAAAATCTGTAAGACTGAATAGAGTAAGGCAGCACTGTACTTAAACCATTTCTGATAATCTCCTTCCTATTCCTTAATCTCTCTCAAGGAGAGATGATGTAGCAATACTGAAAAAAAAAAAAAAAAAAAAACTGTACTGGGAGCATTTTTATTATCTATCTTAAATCCTCCCTAATGCAATTTTACCTTATTACTCTCGGGAAGGTAAGGGGTGGTCAATGAATGGTATTAGTCATAGTTTTCTTGGTAAGCTATATTCCCCTGGTGGCAGATTCTATTACCATGAATATTCTCATTTTAACCTTGCTTGATTATTTAAAGGGAACTTAAGTGGTATGGATTCAACTCGTCTAAAGCATTAATTTTTCCCATGAAAAAAATGGTATAAGCCATAAAAGAGCTGTGAGAGGGCCAAAGACAATTTTCTGAGGAAATTATTCATTGACTTAATTTACTTTAAATTGCAAAACTCTGCTTCTAAAGTTCATTTATCTTCTGGCCAAGGCAAACTTATGAAGTAGGTAAAGTTTGTCTTCCTCAGCCCTCCTTACTTCTTTAGCTGCCATAATCTTTCCCTAGCCATTCCTGCCTCAACGCCTCACATACTTGTATGTGTGAATTCTGGGTTGCTGTTCTTATAGCAGGGCCTAGCATCCTGGCTTCACTCTGTGCTCCTTCAGAATGCTGTTGTACCCTCCTAACCCTCTACTTTCACTTTGTAAGAACTTTTCCACGCTGTTTATCGTTTTTTTTTAGGATTCTTGTTTCCTACTAGGTGAGGTCTTACTAACTTGATAAACAACTTAATGTGTGTTAATGGAAACTGTTATGGTTTGAATTATGTCCTCTCAAAAGAGATGTTGAAATCTTACCCCATTACACATTAGAATGTGACACTATTTGAAATTAGGGTCATTGCAGATGTAACTAGTTAATGAGGTCACACCCTATTAGGGTGGGCCCTAAATTCAATAGGACTTGGGGTCCTCATAAGAAACAAGACACATGAAAAGAAAACACCACGAGATGTCAAAGGGAGAGGGTGGAGTGCTGTTGTCACAAGCTGAGGAACACCTAAGGCTAACAGAACCTGAAAAAGGCATGGAAGTATCTGGATCTAGAGGCCCTGAGAAGAACATGACCTTACCAATGCCTTATATTCAGACTTCTAACCTCTAGAACTGTGAGAGTGTAAATTGTTGTTGTTTTAAACACAGAATTTATGGCAGCCCCGAGGCACTAATACAAAGACTAACTTGTTAAGATGTTATTTCTGCATAACTTACATATATGTCTATTTTAATAAGGCCTTCAGTAGACAAAGCTACCAATGACCCAACAGGTCAACGAGAAAGATATTTTGCGATGGAAAGGGGTGTGTGGTATCCACCAGCTATACATGACAGATTCTGACTTCTGACCTAGCATCACAGTCTAACATCTGAACTATCCTGTAGGGCTTCAGTTCCTAAATATTGCAAAAACAAAGAGGAACATGGCAAAGGAGGTAGTTGTCACTGGTTGAGAGTCTAAAGTAGCAGGCATGCTCGGCCATTCTTGCTCTCCCCCTGCACTTGCTCTGCATACAATCTTCTCCAATTCAGGAAGGGGCGCTTCCATCTACACAGTTGTTCAAGGCCAACATAATATTTTTCTTACCCTTAAATCCCCAGCATCTTGCATAATGCACAGTACATAGGATGTGTTCAAAATTATTTGAAAGAATGAATACAAAAAAATCAGTCTGGGGCGCCTGTGTGGCTCAGTCCGCTAAGTGTCTGGCTTCGGCTCAGGTCATGATCTCACAGTTCATGGGTTAAAGCCCACGTCAGGCTCTTTGCTGACAGCTATCTCAGAGCCTGGAGCCTGCTTCTGATTCTGTGTCTCCCTCCCCTACTTACAATGCCTGCCTCTTTCTCTCTCTCTCTCTCAGAAGTAAATAAAACATTAAAAAATTAAAAAAAAAATCAGTCTAGAAAGTCTGAACTGGCTTATCCTGGCCACAGGGAGTCACTGTTTGTTGTGATTTCATGGGTGCTTTGCTGGGGGACTCTATGCTCCTTTGCTTTTTTCCCTTATTGTTTCTACAAAGCCTGTATTTTATTTTATTTTATTATTTTATTTTATTTTATCTTATTTTATTTTTAAGTATGTATTTTAGAAAGAGAGGGAGCACATACAAGCAGGAGCAAGGGGTAGAGGTAGAGAGACAGAAAGAGAGAGACAAAGACACAAAACCCCAACTAGGCTTCAAGCTCAGCAAAGAGCTCAATGCAGGGCTCAATCTCATGGCCCTGGGATCATGGCCTGAGCTGAAACCAAGAGTTGGATGCTTAACCAACTGAGCTGCCAGAGACCCCCACTCCATGAAGCCTATTTAAAAGAAAATCTTAGAATACAGATCAATTTGCTGATGTGTAGAGGGAGGTATTAGGGAGTCAGTGGGAAGAGTACAGACTCTAGTGTCAGCTCAGCAACTAACTAGATACCCAAACCTGGACAGGGCACAATTTAACAGGAATTATTAATGAACACAGTAATGCAATTGAAACTGGATTGGAAATACAGTAAAATTGGATTTCTAACCTCTGTACTGCCAAAAACTCACCCCGCGGGGTTGTCATGAATCTCCTCTGGGTCACATTTTTCTCCTCGGAATATTAAGGAGATTTGACTAGTTAAGAGGAAGCAAGCATAAAGCTATTTGGCTCTGTGGGGTGAGGGGGTTTGGAAGAATGAACTGAACAGAGGGAAGAAGGTTGTCAAGCTGGGAGGCTGCGGTAGAAAAGATAAAAACACCATTTTATTTGGAGCCAGTGATGAGTGTAGAAATCGTTTTCCTTTACCATCCTCAAGTATATTCATTGGCAACACACTGCCCTTCTGTTAGAGTTCCATGGTTTTGTGTGACCTACATTTGCTGTGATGTTTTACTTACTGCTTCATTTGAATTAGCTGCTTTTTTTTAATGCTTCCAAATGCCATTATGAATCACTCAAGCTCAAGACCATCTATCACAGTTACAAGGCATATAAAAGATGACAATCATCAGTCAAATATCTTCACTCTGCCTGAAACAAAATTTTCTTGGTACAAAATAAATACTTTCTCTCCTGCTGGATTAGCTAAGATTTATACTCCTTATATGCAAATAGTCTTTTAAGTTTCAGATGAAGGAGGGGCGCCTGGGTGGCTTAGTCAGTTAAAGCATCCGACTTTTGCTTAGGTCATGATCTCGCGGTTCGTGGGTTCAGGCCCCGCGTGGGGCTCTGTGCTGACTGCCAGCTCAGAGCCTGGAGCCTGTTTCAGTCTGTGACTCCCTCTCTCTCTGACCCTCCCCTGCTCACGCTCTCTCTCTCTCTCTCTCTCTCCTAGAATTGAATAAAACATTAAAAAAAAAAAAAGTTTCAGATGAAGGAAAGCATTTAGTGCCTTGGCTTAATCATAGGTAGGAGATATAATTTTAAATAGGTATTTCTGCTTTGAGGCTTATCCACAGCTTCTGGAAGGGTCACATTTTTATTAGTGGGACAGCATGTGGCACTCTGTGTGCTTAAATGTTACTCCAAAAAGTTCTTAGCTTGTGTCTTGAGCAAACCGGAAGCCTATATTAGATAATAGTTAAATCTAACCATAATTTGTTTCCTAGACCAAGAAAGAAATGATAGATAAACAGGAAAACATAAATTGCAATATATTGTAAAATTATTGAATTTGGGAACCGGAAGAAATCAAAACACGTCCACTGTTAGGTCAGTTGATAATTTGTGCTTCAAAATTTAGAAAGAAAGCTCCTAATTAATAGTACTTGGATCTGAAATTCAGAAGTCTTGACTTTGACTTGAGCTCTCTGTCAATTCCGTCAGATTCTAATAGTTTAAATAATTAATTAAGCATGACAAGAATTGTTCGTTGCCACTGAATATTCATTCTCTTTTCCTGATTGTATTCTCAGCATGAATGCATCCAGACCAAAAAACTACATTTTCCAGGTAAGTTTTGGACAATAACACGTAAGTATAAGAATTTGGTGCATTTTCTAAGAAGTTGCCATCTTGGACTATAAAGAACCCCGGCTAAGATGATAGAATCTTGGATCTCTAGTAACTACAGATACACCCTACTTATCATATGTGCATTTCTTTTACTTGAGAAACAAATAATAACCTATTTTATAAGCTACTATTATCTGGAGTTTTCTATACCATAGAGAGCTAAGACTAATTCTAACTGTATACTATGTTATTGCTATGTTTGAAACAAAACAAAACCAGAAAGCTTTCTAAAAATTCAATAATCGAATGTTTTAGAATCTGGCATCTTGGATTAGCAAAAGAAGCACCTAGGTTTATCTCAGAAAATAACACTAAAATGTATGCCCATAACAATGTTAAGAACTTATTAACACTTTTAATAGGGACACTGTGGTTGCCTGGCAAAGAAAGCTAACAATTCACTAAGGGCAGTCTGTTTTTATAAGATAGTTTCACAGCAATTTACTAAGCATTTCAGAATAGCTAATGCAAATCCAGGTAAATAATTACATAATTCAGAAGCTCAAAATGTGGCAAACATAATGATTTTGAGGAAACAATGAAAATAGTGAGAATGTTTAAATTCTGACGACATAATGGGCACTGCAAAATTTCATCTCTGATAATCTGGATTCTGATTTGTATCCATTAAAACAAATCACAAATATTCTAAAAGACAAAAGTGGTAGCTAATAAACCAGAGTAATATCCAAAGAACCTCTGAACTAGTTCAAAATCTTCCGAGTAATGACCAACATTGTCTTAAATGATATACTGTTTTAGTGCTAAAATACTTTATATATATTAACTTGCTAATCCTTTTTATAAAAGCGCTTTAAGACAAATAATTATAAAATAGCTTTGGTAAAATAGAGTCACAAAGCTAGTGTTTCATTCATTATATATATATATATGTATATGTATGTAATTTGGAGAGCGAGACAGAGTGAATGGGGAAGCAGCAGAGAGAGATGGAGACACAGAATCTGAAGCAGGCTCCAGGCTCTGAGCTGACAGCACAGAGCCCAATGCAGACCCAATGCAGGGCTCGAACCCACAAACTGTCAGATCATGACCTGAGCTGAAGTCACACCACACGCCTAACTGACTGGGCCACCCAGGTGCTCCATTCATTCTTAAATTTAAATCCAAGGGAGACAAACACTATGAATCATCAACTACAAATGTAGTAGTTTTCAAAAGTAAATTGTAACTTTGAAATTATGCATAACTTTTAATTCAACAGTTCTTTTAGAATTTTATTTATTTTAGTTAAGAAAAAATATCCAAGATTTAGAAGTAAAACAGAGTGACTGTAATCCTTTCCAGTGTCATTATTTTAATAGCCACACCCAAGGATCCCAAAGGTATCTAAGAGAATGCACCTAGATGTTTGATGACAGTGCCAATATTGTAAATGACATCTTAACTAGTGGATTTCTATTTGATAGAAAAGAATAAATCCAAAGGTTATAATATTATGGTCATATAGCACATTAAACTGTTTTTTTTTCTTAACATTAGCAAAATCATTTAGCATTTCTTTGTTTGATTATATACATCTTAGTTCCTTATATACTCTTTTGAACCAGTCTCATAATCATGGTCCATTATTAGTTAATAAGATGAAGAAAATCTTTGACATATGTTTATCTTAAACTTATATGAGAGTTTTATTTTTTACTTTTGATAAAGTATACTTTAACAGAAAAATGAACTATGGATATGGGCAACTAGTTCAGCAGAATTTATTAGCACCAAAAATTACCTACAACTCAAATGGTACCACACACTCCAAAATGTAAACCATAGTTATTTTGGAAGAGGGAGACATTTCAAAATATTTTTTCATATTGCTTCTTGTATGATGAGTAATGACCCCCAAAGACGCCCACAGCCTACTCCCCAGAACTTGTAAATGTGTTACCTTACATAGGGAAAGGTTGCAAATGGAATTAAACTGGCTAATTAGCTGACCTTCAGATAAGGACATTATCCTGGATTATGCAGCGTGGCTCAATGTAATTGCAAAGTTCTTAAATGTTGAAGAGGCAGGCAGACAAAAAGGTCAGAGTGATGTGGTGTGAGAAGGATGTGATCATCCGTTGCTGCCTTGAGAGATGGAGGAAGGGCCATAATCTAAGGAACATGGCTAGCTTCTGCAAGCCAGAAAAGACAAGGGAATGGTCCCTTGTTAGAAACTCCAAAAAGGAATGCTGTTCTCCTAACAGTTTAATTTCGGCCTAGGGAGACCTGTGTCCAACTTCTGACACATGTAATTATAATGTGATAACTATATTGTTTTATCCACTACCTTTGAGGTAACTTGGTATAGCAGCTCTGGAAAACTAATAAACTTCACTATATTTAAAAATTCCATTTGCAATAAAGTGAGTAGGAGAGTATAGTTTAGAGCCGCAAGGCAGCGGTTGGAAGGGAGAAAGAAAGAAATACGCAAAGACTTTGGACTTTGTCTCAATTCTGCCACTTATTAGCCAAGACACTGAGGATCTAATTTGCTTGGGCTTCAAGCTCTTTTCAGCTTTTAAATTCTATGGCATTTCAAGGCCTTTGTAAAATTCACTCATCAGGGAAAATATACAATGGTTCTTCCACTTTTACCTTAAAAAAAAATTTTTTTAATGTTTATTTATTTTGAGAAAGAGACAGACAGAGTGTGAGGCATGGGGGAGAGTTGGCAGAGAGAGAGGAAGACACAGAATGCAAAGCAAGCTCCAGACTCCGAGCTGTCAGGACATAGCCCCATGTGGGGCTCAAACCCATGAACCATGAGATCATGACTTGAGAGAAAGTTGGATGCTTAACCAAATGAGCCACCTTGGAGCCCCATCCCACTTATACCTTTGCTGACACCAGTCATGTTTATTAATCCCATCTACAACACACTTCGAAGGGCATATTAATTTATTCAACAAATATTTGTTGTATACCTACTATGTGCCAGGCACTCCTCAATGTGCTGGAGTTACAACAGGAGGAGCTAGAGACAAGGCCTTTAATCTCATAGATCTTTCCAGTGGAGCAGAGAGAAATACACAGGGGAACAAATAAGAAAACGAGTAGAATAAATTTATATGGTGACAAGGGAAATGAACATCAAACAAGGGGATGTGACCCATGCTAGTGTACAAGGAAGGCGTTGGGGAATATAGATGATATAAGTTTCATGGAACTGATACATGACCTCAGATGTAAATATTAGAAGGGAGTCTGCCATGTGACAAGTTAGAGGAAGAGGCAACAGAAAGTCCCTCAAATAAGAATGAGCTTGGTGGGTCTATAAAGAGAGAAAATTCCAGAGTGTCTGAGACATGGTGATCTAGGTGAGGGTAGTAGGAGATGAAAGTAGAAATGTTGACAGACAGGCAGCAGAGTAGCCAGAGGGGATGTACCAGTGTAGTAAACATCTCCCTTCCTCCAGAGTGACAATGTGTCTACTCAAATGAACACATATTCTTATCTGACCCAATCTCTTTATTAAGCATTTACTTGTAGGAATACGTCTACACTGTGTGGTGGAGTGATCTACTGGAAAATACAAGAGAAACACTATTTTGTGGTGCCAAATATTCAAATAACAAACTTTGTGATGTTCTTCCACACCCCGATCTGAAGTGTGTATGATGCACAGTGCTAAAGATTGCAGTAAGAAAGAAACAGAGAATTGCTGCAGTCACAGGGAAGGATGGAGAAAGGATTTAAGAAATCATCAAAAGGAGCAGTGCACAGTTAAAAATGTAGAGTTACTACTTGCCTATATCACTACTCCCTGCCTGAAATATACTAAAGATCCTCACAAACGTAGAAGGAAGAAAGATGAGTATTCAGTGCTTTTAGGTCTGATGCTGATTTCCTATGGGCCTTGCTGATTGAATTGAGGTTCTAGGCACTGTGCTTATTTTCTTGGCTCTCATGATTGACAAATTACCATTTTCTTTTTTCCCTGTAACGGCATTATGTTCCAATAATGGAACACCTTTGAAAGCAACATATGGATAGACTGTCAGATTTATAAATGCAAGCTACTTAAGGCCAGCTGTGTGCCAGCAATATTAGAGAGGGTTAGGGGACTTTCAGAGAGGGCCTAGGCTACCTGATCCCAGACTTAGTTCTCTGACGTAATGCTGATCAGATTTAAATCAGGTGTTTGAAATGGAGGTCATGTCAGCTATAGTAATGGTGTATCATATACCTTGACATACTGTTATTTTCCTCTTCTTGTCTGAATAAACTCACTGTTTAGTTACAGTAGCAAATCGGATGGCCTCCATTTTTGTTCTTTGCTTTGCAGGTTTAGTACAAGCTTTGCAAAGAGCAATAAAGTTTTACATGACTGAATTCAACTGTGTCTCCCCACCTCCTTCAGACTACTCTCCTTCTGAAATGAGAATACAAAGTCAAAGTGCTGCTTTCCTTTGGGTGGTCATGCAGGAAACACAAAATTGGAAATGAATGATATTTTCATGATCTGGAAATAATGGGGAGTGGATGCCTTTTTTATATCATTCATTCATGTCCCTGAAAGGCATTCTTAAGAAGCCTCTGTTAAAATAAATTGATTTGCCTTTTGCTAAAGCTTTGTTTTATAATGTGTCAAGGGGTTTGAAAAATATAGGCAGTATTCAAAGAAAGCAAAGCAAACACATGCCCTGTTTGCATTATTTACCAATTAGAATTTGGCAAGAAGCTCTAGTTTGCACATATTTAAATTAAGAGAAATCCATTTGTACATCTCTAACAAGAATATTAATTCAACTTTCACTGAAAGCCTAGAATGTGCAAATTTCTATGCTTGGTACAATGAGGGGTTCATAGAGAAGAAAGACTATGGTTTGGTGAGGCAGCAAGACACAATTAATAGTCATGAAAAGTTACAAGTAAACGTCTTTGGGGACAGTTATTCTCAGCCATCTTACTTGAAGAGTAGAATAAGAAAAGTATCTTGGAGTACAAAATATCCTTATAGTTGAAATTTTTCATAGTCGGTGGCATCCATGTATAGGAGCCATATACATTTGGACTATAATAGAATCCATTCAGTTTACACACTTAGCTAGGCAAGAGAGGATGAATCAGTATCTTCATAATAGAAAAAAATAATCATCAGATTTCTAATTGAATTGAGAACAAAACTTCATTTTGTCTGTATCCTTATGTATTTGCTGGGAAGATATGTATTGAGTGCCTAATACCTGTCAGGTCCTGTATCTATGGCTGAAGAACCTGTTGGGGTCTCACTGTATGTATGATCTTGGTAAGGCCGTTGCACTAGGAGATATAATAGAGGGGTGCCCTTGTCACGTATGTTCTCTTTATTCATTATTAGTACTTACTGTTCCCAGATTTTGCCTTCTTCATCACAAACGAGCTGAACAAAACAATGGAGAGTCCTCAGGTATCCCCTAGATTTCTCAAATCTAAACACTAACCTACTAGGTCTGAGCACCCACCCAGGTATT
The DNA here is from genome assembly GCF_008692635.1 of Crocuta crocuta. Taxonomy (NCBI): domain Eukaryota; kingdom Metazoa; phylum Chordata; class Mammalia; order Carnivora; family Hyaenidae; genus Crocuta; species Crocuta crocuta. The sequence goes on along the minus strand of NW_027527389.1, from coordinate 861,712 downwards.
TCTTATTTACCGTGATTTCTACTCTTTTCAGACCCCACTAAATCTTCAAAACATAAGCACAATTCAGTGTTAAAATCTCACCACTCCGGGGCGCCTGGGTGGCTTAGTCGGTTAAGCGTCCGACTTTCGCTTAGGGCATGATCTCGTGGTTTGTGGGTTAGAGCCCCGCGTCGGGCTCTGTGCTGACAGCCAGCTCAGAGCCTGGAGCCTGTTTCAGTCTGTGACTCCCTCTCTCTCTGACCCTCCCCTGCTCACGCTGTCTCTCTCTCTCTCTCCTAGAAATAAATAAAACATTAAAAAAAAATAAAATAAAATCTCACCATTCCAAAAGAAGAGGAAAGAGGAAGAAAAATTTTCACATCCTTTTACTATTCTTACAAAAGGCTAAACTGACTGCCTTTTGGGCTGGGCAGAGTGGTCTAAGCCATGGGAAGTCTTTGATTGTGTGTGTGTTTCCATTGTAACTTTGCGAGCAGTCTGGGGTCTAGGGAAAGAGATGATAAGGCAAGTATGCAGAAGATCATACTTCATATTCTCAACCAGAAATAGGCTCTCTTGGATAATTTAGAAGGCTCATGCCCATGGGATATCTTTTTTTTTTTTTGGCCAGACTTTGTACTAGGTCTCTCTGGGTAAATAAAGGCACATCTGTGCTGTTTGAAGCCTATCAGTTTCGCAAGGATAGGAGCATACAGTGCTGCCTTGGTTCAAAGTTCTTTTCTCCATTCCACACCAGTTGTCAGAGTGCCAGTTATGAAGGGAAGCAATTTGCAGCAAAGAAAATCTTTTAAATAAATACAAAAAACTTGTATCTATTTTAGGGAGAGGGGAGGGGTAGAGAGAGAGGGAGAGAGAATCCCAAGCAGGTTCTAAGCTGACAGCACAATGACACAAATCATGAGATCATGGCCTGAGCTGAAATCAGGAGTCAGCTGCTTAACCGACTGAATCACCCAAGTGCCCATACTGCAAAGAAGACTTTAACTTGCGCTATTTACCAGGAACTGCAAAGAAAGCCTGAGAAACTCCATGAAGTTACTCCTATGAGGTGAAAGAGGGGCTTTCTCCAGAAAGATGGAAATGTGTTCAGGCTAAAACATAGCTTATGATTTTGCCAAGGACTGGCTCTGCTTTTGTGGTGCCTGATAATGCCTCCTTGATCTGGACCTGCCTTCTTGATCTTGGAGGCTGAAAGCTGATGTGAGCCCTGAGCCACCATCTGACTTCCCTCCTCTCTCCACAAACAGAGAGGATATTAAATAAAGAAAGAACTGTGATGCTTCTCTAACGCCTTTGGAAGTCCTTGCTCAAGTGATGATCTGCTATTATTTTCTTGATCTGAAATCAAGTCATGTGCTTTTATTTTTGACTTGAAACGAATACGGTCATCATATCTGGAGAGTTTTGGTAGACTCATGTAGATGTTAACAATTGAGATGTGTGCTCAGTTGCTCCATTTGTTTTCTGGGTTCTAGATGGACCAAATTAACCACAACAAAATTTCCATATCCACTTCATGTTATGTTGATTAAAATATTTAATAAAAATAATCATGACCACAGTCTGTTGGGCATTGGGTACCAGGCACTGCACTGAGGCACTTTGCATGTAACTACCTCAATGATCTTCACAAGAACTTTCTGAGGATGAATTTCTCTAGAATATTTCTAGAGAACTTTATCTAGAATATATTGGGGAAACATTAAAATTAAAAGAACACACATTTTCTAACCTGAATTTAAGTGCTTCTGTATTTCATATTTAAAAATGTACAGTCATTTATTTCTGCATTTTTTAAAATGCAAAATCATAGAAATAGAAAAGGGACATATCTTCTAATTTATATCTTCTAGTTGATTTAGTTAATCATTTTGCTATTGTAAGACTTAGCATCCAAATGCCTTTCTTAACACAATTTAAAAAGAAATACAGGTGTGCCTGGGTGGCTCAGTCGGTTAAGCTTCTGACTTTGACTCAGGTCATGGTCTCATGGTTCATGGGTTCGAGCCTCGTATAGGGTTCTGTGCTGACAGCTCAGAGCCTGGAACCTGTTTTGGATTCTGTGTCTCCCTCTATCTCTCTGCCCTTCCCCCACTCATACTCTGTCTCTCTCTGTCTCAAAAATAAATAAAACAAAAAAAAATACAAAAGAACTGTTCACACACAGATAACATGGCTGAAAACTAAAAGTCTTGAAGAACTGAAAACTTTAAAAATGACTACCATAATAAGCATTAAGATATTATTTTCAGTAATAAAAATATAGCTACTTTGACTGTTCAATGTTAAGTGAAGTTTAAATTTTCATTTAGTACTAAATGTGGAGAGTTGTAGAGACTAATTTGAAAGAAGTACTGAAGTCATAGTGAGCAATGGAATTTAAGCATCTCCAATTTCTTTCTGAAAATTGTAATGATATAATATTTAGCTTTAACCTCAGGCTAATTGTATTCTGAAAAGGGAATATGACAGAATCAATGTTAAATCTTCAAGTGCTTTGTTTTGAATATCTTAGTTTTCTAAAGAGGGAAATTCAGTGGATTCCTAAGGGTAAAATTACCACAATTATGTTTTCATATCACTTGAGATATTTGTTGAACATATAAAATGGTTTTTTATTTTGAATCACATTGAAATTAATAAAAGTGCCATAATAATTTGCTAACTATTGGTGTTAAGCACAGTTACATACATTCTGGATCCAGAGACTTTGAGACCACATGATCATGGGACTAGTTTCTAAGTTCGATTTCTGCCAAATCATTGCTGGCTATCATACTTAAATCCTTCTTTAATAAGCCACGGCAGGCTAAAATATGATATCTGGAGGTGGGTAATCCAGAAGATTTACAGGTGTTATCTAAAAAAGAAAAACCTGTTTGAAGTTTAGTTAATATGCATTTTAATGATTTTAATGTCTACTGAGTTTAGAAGTTGAAAAGTTGCGGTAGGTAACATGCTAAGCTGTTTTAGTGATAAAGGAGTGCCCACTTTAACAACTGAATAGATACAAATCCTGCTAATAAGATTACATTTTTGCTTCTTCATGAGCTTATGCTATCTCAGAGCTTTCACCCCAAACTTCATTATGTAGGGGAAAAAAAGAAAAAAGACCCCAAACTTAGTAAAGCAAATACCAACAGGATCTGACACACTCCACTGAGACCACAAGGGCTTCAGTTACCGTCATAGATGAATTTATCTTATGAACTAAGCTGGTGATTGCTCAGTTAGAACATTCAATAAGGAGTTCTTTACACCAGTGGACACACAATTAATCTCTGCTTTTGATTAATTAAATTTTAAGTTGAAAAAATTTTTTTTGATACATAAAGAATATTTCTCCTTTTGGAAATATGTTAAGAGTGTTGTGGAATGTTAAAATATATCCTGATCCCTGTCCTTGAAGAACAACAAAACTACTCTGGCATTAGAGGTTATTAAAAACTGTAGCTAATGATATGCTAATTTTATAAAAAGAATACAAGAACCCCCACTGCGTGAAAAAATTGATGATTTGGAGAAATAACTCTAATTAATAATTATTAACTGATTTAATTTTACTTATGTAGATTATAAGTCTGTTGTCTCTTTTGTTTAATAGAAAGACATAAAAGGTATTCTTTTATAAAAAAATGAGTTTCTTTCCCTAAAAATGTTAATTTTAATGCTTTGAGAAAAATATCTTTACAACTATTATAATGTTAAAATGACTTTAATAGAAGTTCTATATTATCTGAATCAAATTATGATATCTATTTAGGAAATCTATTTTGTGTCTGTGTTGCTGTGGAAATGTTTTTTTAATAAACAAGGATTGGATTAAGTCTCTAATAATAATAGAACAGCCACAGATTTATCATTTGAGTTAAGAAATTCTGTAGAAATATTATTTAAAAATCTGCCCCTTTTAAAATCCTGCTCCGTTAAGTATAATTCCACAACTGCTAGTCTATATGCATGTAAAAGGGCATATTATGTTTGTGATGCTGGAGCAGAGGTGACTGGAGGGTGTTCTCTGGTCTTTCATCCATTTCCTTCGTTCATCTGGGTACCCTGGATGTATCGGATCAATATCTGCCTTCTGCAGCTCAAGCAGCATGGCTGATGATGGAATAACAGTGTCCTGGGCAAGAGAAAAAGTCCTGAGACAAAACACTATAGGAAAGCATGTTTACAATGGCTTCCTTTTTTCCTAAGATCTGTCAGCCTCCAGCTGTCCAAGAACAAATGTGCGACTAATCTGTAGGGGTGAATGTCTACCTACTCCCCCCACTTTCTGCCCACCCCAGGACCTTCTAACAAGAATTCTAAACATCTCTCAGTGAAAGAAATCCTTAGTAGCAATTGGAATAGTAACCTTTGCCAGACTGCACAGGGGCAGAAAATTACTCCTCTTGTCTAGGTCACTGCAGCATGAGGCAATTTCTACCAGTTAGAAATGTGCCATGGTGGGTAGACATGGCCAAGAACTCCAGTAATCCTAGAAGAAGAGATCTTAAGTGTGTGCTTCAGTAAGCAAGCACTTCATACAGATAGATCTGTTCAGTGACACGTCCTAATCTGTCAAAAAAAAGCCCATAAAACTTGTAAAGGAAGTGCTTCCCTTTTAAAAGAAAAAAAATCCAGAACTTCTAGTAGAAAGTAAGGGCAATTTACTTGACTGACATGTTTCAGCACTCAGTGAGGGCTAAAATCCTGCCCTCTACAACTCATGTGCAACTCACTGACTTCTGTGAGTGCTGACCTCTATTATTACTGCTGCAGATATTTATTCTCGAATAACAGATTTTTGGATGAGTCACACTCAGGTTCTCCTCTACTTCTTCCCCACAGTAACACCAGAACTCTTCATTTGCATTTCTGTTGCCATGGAAAAATGAACATTCTGAAAAGCAGGCAGGATTATGAGTTTAAGGCAAAGTCTATTCGTAAAGCACAGAGAGAATGCAGGTTGAAAACATGCCACAGCTAATATTACAGAAAAATGCCAACGTAAATAATAAGAAAAAGAAAACAGAATGCCATTAAATCTCTGATAAGCCATCTTTTAGATAAAATACTTTGTTTCAAAACATTTTTAGGTTTTGTTTGTTTTTTAGTAGAAAACACCCTCATGTTTAGGAATAAAGTAAGCATGCTATTTTCACCACCTGGTGCATGGCTGGTAGGCATAAAGTCCATTGTACACCAAACAGTAGATAATTGGATTCCATCTACACTGCGAACCTGCTACATCATTAGCAGTCTTTTTGTTTGGAAATAGAAGTAGCTCTTTAAGAGGAGCAGGAAACAAAAATGAAATACCAAACACTGTGTTTAGCTTATTGGACAAGAAGATTTGTATTTGGATTAAGGTCATTTTATCTCAAATTCCTCCTGTACTATGGGTATTGTATATAGAAGACACGTTTCAAGGGGTAGAGATAAGAAACAAGGCAGAGAGACATCAAGAGATAGGGACAGGTCAAGATAGTGAAACAAGAAGAAAGGAATGGATTGACAGTATTAAGAAGAAAATGAGAAGAAAAAGAGAAGAGAAAGGAAGAAATATAAAGAAAGAACAGGGAAGTGAAAGAATCATAAAAGAGAGAGAGAGAGATGGAAAGAATGATCAAAGAATAAGGAGAGAAAAATGATTGGAAAGAAATTTGCATGAAAAAGGGAAAACATAAGGAAAATTCCTACCTTTACAAGAAACTTCACCCAAAAGGTCTGGGCAAATTAGGTAAAATGGGACCATAGAAAGAAGCAAGTAATGGAATGCTACCATCATCCTACACTCGCTATCTTGTCCATCGGAATGAGGCTTCTTTCCTTCACACCCCAGGCACAAGCTTTAGTTGGGGAGCAAGTGATGGTCCTGTTGGGAGACCTTTCTAAATGAGAAACCTCTCTGGATGTTATCTTTTCTTTTGACAGTTAGGTTCTGAGAAGAACTTCTGACGTCTTGATCCCTACTTCTGGTTAGACTACATCCATCAAAATGTGAAGTCCCTGGATCTTCAGACTGGAGGTTTTTTTTTTCTTTATAAATTAATTAATATATTTCTTTTTTAATTTACATCCAGGCTACAGTGTTTAACCCTCCTATCCAGGGATGAGCAAGCTGTCAGTGACCTGCCATCACAGAGGAGAGGTGACGTGCTGCAGTAAAGAGAAGGCAGAACTGAGAGACAGGAGACCTGGACTCAATCTCAGCACTGCCACTAACAAAAAGAGAGTTTAGGAGAGGCAAGAACAAACTGGAGCCGATTTCTACCCTCAGAGCATGCACACGTGTAGATTCTGAGAATGATATTCCTTTGGGGTGAGAAGAAAAGGTTGTCAGTGCTTTATACCCCATGTGATTGGAATATGCATGCTGGTTTGCTAAGGAGAATAAGTAGTGAGAGGAGGGCTAAGTGGTCTGTTTAGGATCGAGTAAGATAAAGTTGCCCAATTTAATGGCTGAGAGGGAGGCTGGAGTGAGATTTTAGTCTCAGATAAAAGCCCATATAAAAGGAAAGGGTTGTTACTATTACTACCTTGTGGCCTTTATTAGTTGAAATTAATCTCTCCTCAACATTTATAGGGCTTTCTTTGAAATCTATCCTATTGGAGCATTTACCCCTTGCTATTATATGAACCAATTATTGATGTTCACACCTCACCTTGTCTGCTAGACTATAAGGACGTTCAATGCAGAATCTGTGTGCTTGATCGTAATGCCTTCCACAGACCGTGGATAGTGTCTTCTGCACTGGAAGCACTCAGCTTACACTCAGTGCATAAATATCAGATGCAATGAAGGGGGTCTGTTTCTGGGACAGGATATAAAGACTTAAGCTTTAAGTTTATGTCTGTCTAATTTTATTAATAATTTTCAGGAAATTGAGCTGAGAACATAGTATTCAAGCCCTAGAAGCTGAATGGCCAGTGTCTGAGTTATTGTTAATAATAACTATCAGTTGCTATTTTGTACTAGGATCTTTAAAGCAGTTACCTTTCCTCCATGAATTAACATTCTTAGCTAGCTGTTATTATCCCCATTTTGCAGATGAGGAAACAGGGAATTAAGTAATTTGTCCAAGGTGACATAATGAGTAAAGGACAGAGGCAGAGGGGCTGAATTCAAATTCAGGGCAGCCAGCGCATTAATATTGGACCCAAAGCCACTACTGGTCAGATCAGGAATTATAAAAGTTCCCCTGTTAAATCCAGACAGTAGGGAGGGCTCTCCATGCACAGATGACTGCAAAAGGCCACTAGCAAGGGGAAAAAAATGCCAGAATAACTTGATTATAACTGTGGGCTTGGGCAGATAGTAAATACTCTTATGGCATTTGTTTCCTCCTCTGCAAATAATACTACTCTGTAAATAACAGTACTTCTTCTACAGCTGTTGAGTATTTTTTTGTGTTAGATTAAAATGAGATGCTTGGAAAACTCCTAGAGCAGTGCCTTGGCACATGGTAGCTACCTCAGGGAAGGCCATCTGAATCTGCATTTCTGCAGAAGAAGTAAAATGGTGGGATTTGTGATACAATGATAATGTGGAAATCTTTCCTCAACATGTGTAGCACTTTCTCCAAAATCTATCCTATTAAAGCATTTATCACTTTCTACTCTGTGTAGCAATTATTGATGTTCATATCTCAAAATATATTTCTGGTTCAGAGTGCATATTTGACACTCCTCCAACTCCAGCTTTAACTCCAAGGCAAAGAGGCAAAAATCTCATTTAGCTGTGTCATTCTCGCTCATTACACAGGAATCTGCCCAGCAAGAGGACAATCCTGAGAGGAGTGCTCCTTGATTTTGAACTCTACGACCACCCTTAGACCCTGTCCAGATTTGCTTCTCTCTGTGAATTAGTTCAGATCAATGAGAAGTAGAAAACACTGCTTTTAAGAGAATATAACCTTGAGCACACATCCACCTTCACTGCTCATACTATAACCAGAATTACTACTGATAGTAGCTAACACTTATAAGCACTTATAGTTAGTTCCATATTGTCCTAAGCCTTTTATGTCTTATTTCATTCAATCCTCAAACAAACCTATGAGATATGTATAATTCTTTTTTAAAAGTTTATTCATTTTTGAAATAGAGAGAGAGAGAGAGAGAGAGAGAAGGAGTGTGAACAGAGGAGAAGCAGAGAGAGAGGGGGAAACAGAATCCAAAGCAGGCTCCAGGCTCCAGGCTCTGAGCTGTTAACACAGAGCCTGACACGGGGCTCGAACTCAGGAACCATGGGATCATGACTGGGGCCGAAGTCAGATGCTTAACCTACTGAGCCACCCAGGTGCCCTGAGATATATACTATTCTTATCATCATATGACAGATGAGGAACCCATGAATTGATATCCCTTGTCACAGCATTACATACTCTTGATGTAGCAAGGTTAAATTGACTCCCACAAAGCGGCTCCATAAAATGAACATAAGAATATGCAATCCAGCACGTGATCAAATCAAAAGAGATTCCATGCACAGTACATCTGTCATTAAATAATACCCTAGGGGAAGGAAGTGTGGGTACTGAATAAATATGGTTCAGTGAATAGCAATTATAGTAAAGATAAAAATAATTAATGGATATATAGCCAGTCTCACTAATAAAAAATACAAATAAAAATAAGATCTCACATTTTAAATTCTCAAATTTGAAAATTGAAATAATAATTTTCAATGTGGGGAAGATTATTATGAAATGAACATTCTCATATTCAGCCAGGAGGGTTAAAAATTAGTATATTCATTGAGGCAAATGTATCAAGAGCTTTGCAAATTTTCATACTCTGATTCTGTGATTCCCCACCTAGGGATTTATCTCAAATAAGTAAACCATACAAAATGTTTATATATAAGGATGTTTATCATAAAATGCTTAAATATTCAATAATAACACAAAGTTATAGAGAGTAATTAAGAGCAGAGATTCAAAACAGCCTGGGTTCACATCCCCTATACAGTCACTCACTCTTTGGACTAGGGGAACTTTATCATCCTAAGCTTTAGTTATCATTTCTATAAAATGGGACTGTGTGTAAAGCACTCTGTAGAATATCTGAACACATGTTATTAATGAGTATTAGCCATTTTATTTTTATTTTCTCTATTATCATTATTATCTTTGGCCTAACTGGAGAGCAATAGGGGATCGCTATATTATATATAATCATCTATTTATGAAATAATTATTTCAAGATTAATGATGACAATCAACTAAGTGGCAAGTGTACAGTGCAAAATTACAGAATTATCCCATTTTTTAAAATAATTCATGGAAATGTGTGTGCATGTATAACCACAGGCAGAATGAATAAAAAGGAAAACATCAGAGTGTTAATACTAGATGGTTGTTGGGATTACGGGTGACTATGTATTTCCCAAGTTTTCTACAGTGCATACGTGTTACTTTTATAATCAGAAAAATATTTTGGCTATATTTGATTTTAAAGTAGTTTTCACAATAGACTGTTCTAAACCACACCTTACCCTACTAACACACACACACACACAACACATGAAAATGGTAATTATTTTGAAGGTTGCAACTATGGATATTTGTAGAATTTTGACTGCCCATATCTATCTTCATTTCCTAACAGTAAGCCTAAATGTCTTCAGGAAAAGCATGTTGTCCTCACTAAACCTAGTCTAGCAGGATTGTATTCCAGTCCTCTTCCTCTTCTAGCCAAGAAAGAATCATGTTATTGAAGTCCTCCTTTATCAGAATTTGAATCTAGAATTTGAGTAGAGCAGCAAATGAATAAAAAATATCTGGAATTCTGTCATCCTGATGTGATTCCCTGGACCACTCTGTACCTGATATAAACTGAACCCATAGTTCTGTTTTCCTTCTCCACCAAGATCACATCGTCCCTGCTAGTTTCCCAGCTTGGCTCTCCAGCCCTCCTGTGATTCCGAGGTCTCCTACTATTGTTCCAGTACATTTCCTTTTGTTTAGGGTAGCCGGAGCTGTCTTCTGTTGCTTGCAACCAGAGATCACTTCACTTGTATTGAATCCACAGTCTTAAAGAAGTGGCTCAATAAAAACTCATCCACTTATTAGTTAATAACACTAATAAATTAGTTTTAAGACATACAAAGATTTTGGCTTATCATTAGAACACAACACACACATTATGTTTTTGCAGTTTATCCTTGCCTTTTCAATTCTATGCTCTATTTGTCAAAACTGGGTACATAAAACGTTCTCACCTTCTGTGGGCATGGCCTCCCCCATATTTCATAAAAAGTCATGGCTAAATAGAAGAGTGATTTTTTTTTTCTGCCATGTATGCATCCCCTGGTAATAAGAAATGTTACAAAAGACTGCTCTAAATAGAGAAATATTCACTAAAACCACAAACTCTGGGGCTTGACCGTCTGGGATTAATTCCTACTTTTCCACCTGCAATCTGAATGACCTTGAGAAAGCTACTTAACCTTCAGTTTTCTTCATCTGCAAAAATTTAGATAATAATTGTTCATACTCATAAGGTTGTTATAAAGATGAATAGAGTCAACATATTTAAAGTATTTATGATAGAGGTTGTCATATACAAAGTTTATAGACAAAGGCACATAGAATGTTTTAAAACAGGAACTTAGAAATAGCAAAGGCCTATACATGTGGACATGCAAGTCAGTCGGGGAATAGGGAAGGGGAACAGTCTGTAAGGGGAAGAGAGTAGTAGGAAACGAATGGAGGAAGGCATGCCATAACACGTTTCTCATTGGTAGATAGAAAGACAAAAATTTATTGAGTTCTTTGTGGGAAGCACTTTGGGGAACATAGGAGACTATACAGCTTTCCCCAAGAGCTTATAGAACAGTGACAAAGACAAGACAAAAATACATAAAAACTAAGCAACCACTAGTATCATGGCAGGAGCTATATCGTCTATATTGTGTATGTGTATGGGAGCCTAGTTCAATGCTAAGCCCAGAGCAGACACTTAATAAATGGATACAGAATGCATACATAAATATATTTGCCATGTTGATTGTTGAGAACAACATTCCTGAGTCACAACATCTGCACGGTAACACTGATGTCTATAAGAATTTAATCTTCTCTTAATTGCCTCTTTCATAGGACACCAAAGCAACTTTTTGAAAAGGCAATATTATTCCAAGAAATTATTAGTCATCAAGTAAGCAAAAAACCCTGTGTACTTGGTTGAATTTATTTTTCAAAAATAAATTTAGAATAAATAAGTAAACAAGTTTTCTGTTTAAGATTTTGAATTTTTCAAGATAAAATTCTTTAATGTTTCAAAAATCCCATTATAGCCTATATTTTAAGATCTTTTCAAATAAATCCATTTTTTTCACCCTCTAACTCTGTCAAAAACCAAATATCTATGTCTGCTCTGGGTATCTTGCTGTACAATCAATGCACAACAGTATTTCTGGGGTTTGGGCTCAAGGGAAACTAACAGAAGTATAAGCGTTATTGACTTTGAATAAGCCACAGCCATTTTTGTTTGTTTCAACAAACTTCTGTCAAACAACATTGACAAGAAACTCTAAAAGACTTCATTTGCAGAATTGAATAAGAAACCCACTTGAAGTAAACTTTATAGATAAGCAAAGTGCTCAAACACTCAGATTATCTTAAGTGAAGATAGACCTTTGAAACTGAAAAAACAAAAATCTGAAACTGTATGTTCAAGCTCCAAAGCCTGGGATATGGCATTTAAGGAATCATAATGATTCTGCTTCTTGATGCTTTGTTGCAATTACAATTTTGCTAAGCAGACAACCTGTCAGCATTTTCTTCATAGCTTGAACAAGGCGGCCTGTTCAAACAAGTATATGAACACTATCAAACGACATGTGATTTGTAGTTTCATTTTTGGCAAGAGACACACTTTTCACATAATGACAGGTCATAGAGTTGCAAGCCAGCCTCACTCTTTGATCTCTGTCAAGAGCAAAACTGCGGAGCAAAAATAGCTTTACTCATTTGTCTTTTGCTTATTAGCTGTATGATTTGACTAACAGTTTAAAAGAAAGCATAGCTGTACCACTCCACTATGTACTAATAAACTACATACTTTGATTACTTCATTACCCATGGATAACAAAGCAGTGGTTGTGACACCAAATGCTACTTTCTAACAGTAAGTGGAATTTAGCTAGAGCAACAATATGTTACGGAGATCACAATATAGATTTGCTTATTTGCATAAGAAAATCTCCTTACAATAAATTTGTGGAGACCAGAAAGTGGATTTCTAAGGAAGAATAGATCCATGAATGAGCCAAACAAGCCTGGCAACTTTGGATTCCTTTCACAATGCATACCATATTTAGTATATGCAAAGTCTTCTCTTACATAGAAGCAAAAATGTAACATATTGGGTGCATGCAGGAAAACAAAAGATCTATATCTGTTATTTAAATATATACATTAAATAAAGGGCATAAATATAAAATATGTAAATATATTGACATGTAAATAATATATAAACTTTAATTGAGTAATATGTATATTAATATATAGCTTTATGTGAATATAAATATATATTTACATATTCTATAAATATATTTATAGTTTAAACTTAAATATATTTATACTTATATACTATATAAATATAAATATGTATTTATATATTGAGAAGAGAGAATACAGAAATTCCTGTCCCCAATCAAACCTTTTATATTTTGTCTTTGGAAAGATAGATTTCTGGAAACTTAGTTGCTTTGGCTACATGAAGCATCAAATATGACATTCCCTGATGACTGTATATAAACGGAGCCTGTTTATATACAAGGAAAGGGATTCCAAAGTGTGTGGGTAACATCTTGTCATCTTGGGATGACTACCCAAGATGGGGACTTACTTACATAATAATTATATACAGCTAACTAATAAATTGTGTGCACATGTGTAAACCAATACCTGTGTGTAACCATTAAGAAAACTCTTAAGTGTGTATACATGCATAAATGAATATCTTAAAGTTTAGAATAGAATGATCTTGGCGAACAGAATATATGTTAAAAATGTCTGATTTTTTATAATTAAAAACATTTTATTGTTAATTTTAAACTAATTTCATAGAATAGCACCAAAAACAAATGCATTTCTCTAGGCCTTAAAAAGTTACATGTTTTCATTTTTTTCTAAAACTAAAAATTAACCATTTGATGACCGTTTCTTATACTATGAGTTTCACAAGAGGCTGAGTGTCAGCTAATCAGCACGTTTATTTTCTTTGCTTTTTAAATTGTGCAAAATCCTGGTAGGTGCTATATCTGTACTTGAAATTATCTTTCTTTTCAAAAGCATGGAGAAAATATTGCATTTGAAACCATAAACAAGAGTCTAAAACTCTTATTCGCCATGCTACTTAAATACAACTCAACAAAGTAAGGAATGTGCTTTCTAAATCATACAATAATTCACTGTTAAAAACTGAGTTGTAGCAGAGCTCTCGTGTTGTACCTTTCTACTCTTAAGTCTCAAGTGGCATCATGTTCTCATTTATTGAATGCCCCTGATAGTCAAGTCACCTCGCTGTAAATTGGCTTCCCTCCCAGCCTAATAACTTGGAGACTTTTTTGTAAAACAATTGTAATATTAAAATTCAGACAAGTGACCCAAAAATGGCCCTAGAGGCCAGGCCTGCAATTTCCTGATTTGCACTTTCCTTATTCCCTCATTTGTTAAGTTTCGCAACATCAATTTTTATACTGTTGCTGTTTTAGCCCAGCCAAATGGTTGTTGAATTTTAATGAACTGTCTCCTTTGACAAATGAGTTATTGTTTGATATATTACATTAGGGATATAGAGAATAAACTACTTATGGATACCAGATATTTGGATAAAATACATTTACATAATACTAGACTATTAGTGTAATGAGTTCTATTAGTTGTAAAAAAGACAATACACAGCAGATTTTGAAACATGCTAAAGAATGATGGACATACACATAATTTAGATCCCAGTACCTCAAATGAAATGGGAAGTATTTTCACATTATAGAACTTGATTTTTTTCCCTTTGTTACGGTACTAGAGAAAATTTCACTTTCATGAAACAGATCTGAAGGATGGGGAAACTTTTTCTGATTATTAGCAATTACTCAAATAGGGTGTTAGTTGAATGTACTGTTAATGAAATGAAATTGATGTTGAAGAGTAATTTAAACAGTTGAAACACTAAGGCTACACTCCCTTTCTCCCATAATGCTTCCACCTCTCTAGGAAAGAATGGTACTTTTTTTCTCATGTGAGGGTGTAGGGCTTGAATTGAAAGTACTCTTTGCTCTGTGTCTTCCATTCAGAGTTGATTTCAAAATAATTTACACAGACACTCTTACAGTAAAGGAAAATGTTTAAAGCCAACTCCCACATATTCGGGAGCTAAATGGCCCAAAGGTTCAAATACCCACACTTTAAAAATATTATTATCTGCTAACTATGTGTACGATGAGGCACTTCAAGATTCTGAAGTACCTTTCTGATCATTGTAGAAAGAGGAAGTTCTATTTGGTATGACTTTAATGTTAAGTGTATGTATATTATTTTATTCTAGCGATAGTAAAAACTCACATACTCGAAGTATAATTTTCTCCTAACCAGAATATTTGGTTACCATTAATAAAATATGGTGGTTAAGAATCCTGTTGTCTCTTAGAAGCAAATTTGAGTCCCTTCTCCATCCTATCACTGACTAGCTTTGTAAGCATGGGAGAGCAGTCACAATTCTTCAAAACTCAGTTTTCTCATCTGGAAAATAGGATGACAAACATAACTCCCTATTTTTGTTCTGAATATAAGTAATACAATAAAAATCTAACACATAGAGCATATGATGAGTTCACAAATACTATTAGTTGTTCTTCTTGTTATTTAGGCTTGGGGAAACGTTTAGTGGGGGTGGTGAAGAGTCAGGACTTTGGGGGCAGACAAACTTGGCTTCAGTCCTGGTCTTGCTATTTCCTTGCTGAATGATCTTTGCCATTCTTTAAGATTTCTAATTCTGAGTTTCCCCCACTGTAGCAGGGAGCCTGCAATAGTCTCTATTTCACAGAATTGTTGTGGGAATTAACTAAGATGACCCACGAGAAGTATTTATTGTATTAGTTGAAACAGCATGAATGGTAGCTCATATTTTTGACGTTATTGTTACCATCTTTACTGTTATTGGCTATTATTTTATACCATTTCGTTTTTCCAAATATTCTGAGTGAACAGATACTTACTTAATACAAATTCAAATATGCCATATTTCTTGCATATATAAAATACAAAACTAAAAGCCATATAAAAGGTCCAAAAGAACTTCGGAAAAGCATAAAGTATACACACATGGTGCTGTTACCATTAATGTTACATTCATTATTAAAATCATTTTAGCTGTTGTTAGCTTTGGCTTTAAAATTTTATTCTCTTTGATGGGTGCCATTTAAGTATACGCATTATAGTACTCAAATAGCTATTTAAAAAATATTTTCTGAATCTGTGAATTTTACTCTTGGATACATACTAGAATATAGTTATTCAATACTATGTTGACTGGTTCATATTTACCATGCAGTAGGAGTTGTGCTTAGTGTGGAGGATACAAAGGTAACTGAAGCACAGTCCCTGGTATGTAAGCCACCCATTGTCCCAGCAAACCTACCATATCACTTCTCCCAATGAGAAAGCCATGGTGGAAGTTAGAGATAGGGAATGATTCTCCCAGGAGACAATCAAGTCAAGAGGGGCTAAGAATATTTGATGTCATCATTCCTGACTCCTACAAAACTCTTCAGCTAGAGGCTTTACACTAAAGTATACAGCACTGGTTGACAAATATAATCCAGACTCTAATCTATCAGAAATGATAAATTGAATATGCCAGTCAGCATGCTAGGTCTGAAGCAGAAGCATCAGGCAAAACTGCAGTTAGTCCCAATTAGTCTTTGATTACATTTTCCCTTGCATAGTGTTAATTTAACCTCTTATCGTAAAAAAAAAAAAAAAAAAAAAGTAAAAGAAAGTCCATACAGGTCATGTAATATTAAAAGAAAATAGTGAAAGAGCCAAAATGGTTGAAATTATATGTAAAAGTAAAAGCAATGAGACTGTATAGAACAACAGGTAAGGGACAGGGAGAAAACAGCTATTGTGATTTTGTTTTAGAGAAAGTCTTTGGAAATAACATTTACAGGTTTCTCAAGCACAAGGTGTAGATGCACATATAAAGTAGATGTTGCAGAATGCTTAATTGATGATCGTTACTTATGGCCTTTGCAAGAACCATCTTTTCTTTCTGAACATCAACTCTGTTAGTTTTATTAAAATTGTTTTCTGTTTTCTCATTCATTTCACTTATCCAGCAAATATTCATTGAGGGCTTACAGTGTTCCAAGCTTTTTATTAGGAACTGCAGATATGGTAGAGATTAGAAGTTTCTGTTCTTGGGGCTCCTGGGTGGGTCAACATCCAACTTCAGCTCAGGACATGATCTCACAGCTTGTGGGTTGCAGCACTGTGTCAAGCTCTGTGCTGAAGCTCAGAGCCTGGAGACTGCTTCAGATTCTGTGTCTCCCTCTCTCTGCCCACCTCTCCACCTCCCGTTTGTGCTCTCTATCCCCCAAATAAACAAACATTAAAAAAATTAAAAAAAATAAGTTTCTCTTCTCAAGGAGTTCACAGCCTAGTGCATGAAGACTTAGATATAATGAAGAGAGTACAAGTTAGGGGGAATAAATGTATTATAAAACATAAACAGAGAAATAATATAGAGCATCAGAATTTTAGCAGATTTTTTAGTTAATTTCTATTCTAGGCCACCATTACCAATAATGTTTTTAATGTAAACTCTATTCATGTCACATTATTTTTCCTTCTTACTTTTCAATAGTTATTTTTTATAATAAATATTTATTTTTGAGAAACAGAGAGAGAGAGAAAGAGAGAGAGAGAACGAGCAGGGGAGGGCAGAGAGAGAAGGTGACAGAGGATCTGAGGCAAGCTCTGTGCTGACGGCAGAGCCTGATGCAGGGGTCGAACTCACAAACCATGAGATCATGACCTGAACTGAAGTCAGATGCTCGACTGAGTGAGCCACCCAGGTGTCCCAATAGTTATTTTTAAGTGTTATTAAAATTTGTAACTTTTTCATGGGATATAATATTTATATTCATTACTTTGTCAAATACACACTGGGACCCACTCAGACTTGACCATTCATTTTTTCAACAAAACTTTATTGTATACATACCGCAATTGAATATGCTGAGGTATATGGATGATAATTCTTTCCCTTAAGAAGGTGGAAATGCACTGTCTGATACAGTAGCCACTAACCACATGTGGTGAGTTAGATTTTAATTCAAATCTATTTAAATTCAATAAAAATATTAGCTCCTTTGTAACATTTGCCACATTTCAAATGCTTGGTAGCCAATATGGGTACTGGCTCTTGTATTGGACAGTGAGGATGTATTTTCATCATTACAGAAAGTTCTATTGGACAGTTCTGGTTAGAATATGTGTGGGAGAATTAGTAGTAAAGTTGGTAGTATGATTATTTATAATTATAACCTATGGAGAGAATTGTTAATAGATGTACAGAGTATGATGGAAAATTGAGGCTTTGGAAAGACTTCCCAGAGGTAATAATGTTTGCATCTCTAAGGATGGAATCAATGTTTGGGGCTCAAAGAATCTTGAAACAGCATATGTTCAGAGTTGTACAGTAGGACCTGTGAATACAGCTAAGCAGGTTGTGCATGTTACAACTTTGAAGGGTTCCATTTGTATCTTAGTTGTATTATAGGTGCCCAGCTGCATGCCATTCTCATTCCTGTCTCTGGACCTATGATTATGCCCTTTCCTGAGTCTGGAGACATTTCAGTCTCCTCCCATCTCTTCACTCTGGACCGCATGACTGGTTCCTCCTGACATCTTTTTGATCCTTCCATCCCCAACCATAACACAATGCCTGAACTGTAGAACTTCTCGACACTGAGCCCCAAAAGCAATTTCACTCTGAGTTACATTGTAGAGAGCATCTACTGGCTTCCACAGTTCCTCACTGTTCCCACTATTAACCATTGTCTTCTGATTACACTTTAATGCCCAGGAAGGTAAAGACAGTCCATGCCCTCTGTTTCTTCTATTTTCCTCAGGGGAGTACTCATCATATAGGTAGATGCTCACATTGGTTTATATGGTAACTAATTATAAATCATTTTTATTCCACTTTAATACATACAGAACTTACAACCTGGTAGGCACTCTAAAGTAGTGGGTAAAAAAGATAAAAATGCAGGATAATATGGAAAAAGTTCTATAATAATGAGGATGGGACTAAATTATATATGATTTCTATAGAAGAATGATGTGAAGTAACTTTGAAGTTAATCCTCATGTAATGTGACACTATTCTTTACAATATAAGGAATCATCCATTGATATTTCTATGTAAGTTAATTTTTGGTTTAGTGGTTTTTAGTTGGGGTGAGATATAATGAACATTTTAAATCATTTCATTCATTGTCAAATTCCTTTTATTTACATTAATGATGTAAGATTTCTGAGTACCAACAATTCTTGTACTTATCCAGGGTAAATGACAGGTAATCTTTCAAACTTTCCATCTGTTTGACTACTTATCACTTTGTCTAGTGTTTTTTGACTTTCATATTTTTATATGGAGCATTGGTCTAGAATACATGCTAAAGATATCCTTCTTTCTTATAAATATGATCATCTATGTAGCTTTCTCATGAGTTGTTGTGGGACATGATTTATTTTCATTCAGGATCATCTTTGAATTGTTCTCTGACATTCAAGGTTGGGCTTTGTTCTCAACTGAAGAGTAATAGTTCACATACATTGTCTCTAAACACAGACATGCCATCTCTACGTAGGAGGCACATCGACTGCTCTCACCATGAGACTTTTCATTTCAGCTCAGTCCAATATTTAAGACACAATTCACAGGACCTAAGCAAATAATGAAGTAATTTGAAAAGAAAGAGTAGTCACACACTTTTCTGTCTTTTCTGCTGATTTCTGGAGATGGGCTAAAATTAGGTAAGATTTTTTTTAAGACAACTTAATTATGAATGTGTGCACATGTGCAGGGGAGTAGAGACTTAGCATGTAGGTTAGAAATATGTTTCCCCCTAGCTTCAGGGTTTTTTAGCATTTTCCTCCTCTATTTTCCCTTTCTTCTGCTCTTTCACCCCAACATTTACTTCCTCAGTAAGTAACTGGTTAGGATTTGTTCAGTCAGTCATTTTTTAAGCAATAGTTATTAAACACCTTCTCTATTTTGAATGTAACCTTATAGGTAGAAGATGCAAAGAAAGATGAGATTCAGATCCTTCCAAATAGAAGCTCATATGTAAGTGGTGACATCAGTGGAAATAAATAGGTATTATGTGCTATGGAACTAAAAAGTAACTGAGACACTTAACTCTTCCTGGCCAGATCAAGGCAGGCTTCAGGGAGAGGGAACTTACCTTGAAGGATGACTATACTTTGCCAAGCAAAGGCAGCAGCCTATAAAAAGCAGAGGAAAGAAAGCATGTGGTGTGAGGCATCTGGGTAGCTCAGTCAGTTGTGTCTGACTTTCGGTTTCAGCTTTGGTAATGATCTCAGTTTGTGAGTTCAAGGCCCCCATGGGGCTCCTCACTGACAACTCAGAGCCTACTTGGTATTCTCACTCTCTTCCTCTCTCTCTGCCCCTCTCCCGCTTGCTCTGTAAATAAATAAACAACAACAAAAAAGAAAGCACGCAGTAAAGCATGGGTGAATGTAGGTTATGTGCACTAGCAGTGGTGGCAAGTGAGGTGACAGAACTGGGAAGGGCCAGTGTGGGAAGGGCCTTCATGACTGGAATGCATACAACAGGTGATGGAGAGACACTAATGGGCTTTAAACCCAGAAATGGCAAAGTCAGGTTTGTATTTTAAAAAGATCTATCTGAGTGTCCTTTTGAGACTGGGTAAGTAGGGGATCAGGAAGAAGAGCAGCAGAGTGACTGTGCCAGGGAGTTTCAGGAAGGTTTCGAGGACAACATGAGAAGTGAGTCAAGCCTTACAGGATTAGGACATAAACATTCTTTCCTCAACGTGGGAAGGTTTTCATTATATGTCTACTGCCTCCATGAAGCCTGCCTGCTTTTAAAATCTTCACTATGAAGCTACTTTAAGGCACTTAATGGGTTTTAATATCTTTCTATTCAAAGGGTGGTTCACAGTCCAGAAGCGCCTGCATCACCTGGGAATTTGTTAGAAATGCAAAAATCTTGGGGAAAAAAATGCAAAATCTCAGGTGTCACTCAAGACCTATGGAATCTATATTTGACTGACAAGTCCCTAGGTGACTTGTATGCACGGTGCATATGAGAAGCACGTTTCCTGGTGCTCCACGCCCACACTGTAGAATTCTTGGGGGTAGAGAGGCAGTTTCTATGCTCTGCTTCTTGTGACTCCCCCAAAACACATAATAATGCATATGGCAGGTGGGTGGCAAGCACTTCCTAGTTGATTTATTTTCAAAATGAGAGTGATACTTCAAGCAGTTCAACCATTTCAATTTAATAGGCATTTATTGCAACTGGGAGACCAGTTAAGAGGTTATTGCAATATTGTCTAGGTGAAAAATGAAGTACTGCATTAAGGCAATGATAGTAGAGATAAGAAGAAGAAGAAGAAGAAGAAGAAGAAGAAGAAGAAGAAGAAGAAGAAGAAGAAGAAGCAGCAGCAGCAGCAGCAGCAGAAGAAGAAGCAGTAAAAAAATATTTAGAAAGAAGGATTGGGAGGTTTGATAATTAAAGATATAGAAAGTGAGGGTGAGAGTAAGTACAGGATGTGTGGGTGGGGTGAGGATATCACCGACTGATTTTACCGGACAACTGCAGACTGGATGTGATTCTAATTTTATTCAGACATTTTTTCCTACATTTTTTTTCTATTTTTCTCTCCAGTCAACAACTATTTACTGAGTTGGTGCCTTCCAGAGGGTGGGCTCTATTCCAGGTGTTGTAGATAAAAAGACTCACCAGATATTATTTGGTCTTTGCCCTCAAGGAATTTACAGTCTAATGGAAGAGAGAGAAAAACAAACTGGCAACTGGAATGGGGTAAAGTAAGTGCTGTGATAGAGGTAGCGGCGATGGGCTACACGGACCCGGGGAGAAGTCTGAATCTAGATTTGGTACGGATGGTTCAGAAAATGCCTCTCCAAAGAGGGGACTCCCACAAGGGGCCTTCAACCCAATAAACAGCCAGGTATATGTGCATATATTTAGTGGATAAGCAAAGAGGGTGGGTGGACTTTCATGCACAAAGCAAATCATGTAGGGAAGGCCCTGGAGAGAAAGCATGGATGGCTGATTCAGTAAATTTGTGTTGTTCCTTGTGGCAGCAGTATGCAGGGCCAAGAGGATGTTTACTATATTGAAAAATAGAGGTAAATATTGTTATAAAGTGTCACTGATCTGGTTATTGCAGATCAAGGCACACAGTAATATCTTGCAAACCACATCTCTCACAAGGATAACACAGCAACTTAGTGTTTTTCTTGTTCCTTGTCTGCTATGAAGTAAATCAAATTTAAATTTGTTTTCTCTGTATTCCAATCAGTTGATAGAATCCCACTGATCTTTCAAAATCCATTTAAAGACCTCTTTTTTTTTAATTTTAAAGAAGCTAACCCATATTCTCTCTCCCTTTTCTATAGTTCCAAAATTTTTCTAGCTCAGTATCCATGGACTGCCCTTTTCCTAAAGTCTGAGTCTTCTATTTGCTGATGATCTCCAGGAAGTAAAGAATGTTAGCTTATGTATCTTTATAAATATCTCTGTTATGGATATCATGCTGGGTACAGAGGAGGCACCCAAAGAGGAGATTTATTACCTCAAATTAACTGGATTTTTAGTTACTAACATAGGTAGATAGTTGTTGATGAAGATGAGAGATACCATCTTTTAGAGAATAAAATCAAAAGTAAGTATTTTTCCCAAATCTGCTTCAGATGTATAAATCATTAGTAACTTAATACTGGGTTTTGGGAAGGGGGAAGATTAGCAACCTTTGACTTTTCATTAAAGCCATTTGTACCCTGTAATATATTTCTGGACTCCATTTCTGCTTTTGCTATAATTGCATAACATTTCTCTATAAACAGCTCAAAAAAATAAATTTGCACGTGTTAAATTTCTTTGTTAGCTAGATGCAATCATTTAGCTGGGTCAGTTTCACATTAGAATTGGACAAAACATTGCAGCCTACAGGAAAGAGAAAGGAGTGATAAAGTCACGAACTCTCTCTCAGTAGTTGGCAGTCTGTTAGGGCAAGATTGCCAGTGATACTGTGTCCTTGCTATTTTACTCTCCTCTCCCTAATGTGTGATAACATGCACTCTCATTTCTGCACTGTGTTTAATTTTTCTTTCATCTCTACCTCTTCTGTGACTCTTTTGCCTCCTTACTAAATTGAAAGAAGGGGCTGTGTTCTTTTTCTATAGAAATGGCAGCAGGGAGCATAAATAGCGTTTGACAGCTCTTTTATTTTATTTTATTAAAGAAAAATAGATGGCCTCACTGAATCAGTTTGGGATTATATTGCTATAATTCTGTCACTGTTTTCGAAAGAATGTCCCTCCCAATCCAGGGCACAAGAAATGATTAACTATGGGCTCAGATCAAAAGCTGTCTCTATATAGGTTCTGTGGAAGAAGGTCACAAGTTAAAACGATGTAGTAGAGGTTGGCTTTGTGGACGTTGCTTCTTAGAAGTGGATTTCAAATTAAAACTCTATTCTTAAACTATGAAAGGCCTTGTGAGAAAGCAGAGATCATCTTGGATAGCAGTTTTAGGGTAGTAACCTCCAGAACTGTTTACTTTCTCTGGAGTTCAAATATAGCCCTTTGTCTAAAGCAGAATATAATACTCCAGTTTTGCAATGAACTACACATTGTCCTCCTTCTTCTCAAGGGTTGACATAGTGTTCTTTAAAAATATACAAAATAAAAGTTGTAAGTTAAAAATACACTTTACCATCCTCAACTTTTTTCCTGCCAACATCTAACATATAATATTAAGGTAGCATAATCTCAGTCAGGGACACTAAAAAAATCTCCTTGATATTTGATCCTGGCTATGTATATATCCGAAACTGAATATTGATGTTTTTCATTATTCTACTGCAAAACTACAATATATTTCTTTTCCACTGCACCTATCACTTTCTCAAATTCACAGATTCAATTTTTCCTATTTTTTCCCTGCAACTTCTCATGTTTCTAAGTATTCTTGCAGGTATACATGGATCTTGGAATCTCATTTTGTCTGAGAAATTAAAAGCAAACAAACAGGATAACCTGCTAGTAACCAAGAACTCAATTTAATCCTATCTTGGTTTTAACTTAAGTTTAAAATGCTCTTGTGAGGCAAGCAATTCATTTTAAAATAAACATAGTGTTTCTTATGTCATAATCTTTGGATGTTTGAGGAATCTAATGAGACCCTTTGGTTTATCGCTGTGATTATCATAACCGCTACTGCTATTAATAACCTAGTGACTTAAAAATAATCTGAAAAACAATGATGTGGTAGTTAAAATGAGTTTGAATTACATATTCTTTATAGTCTTCCCAGATATATCACAGAATGATTTTATAACCTTGGGAAAGTCACTGAACCTCTCTACACTTCTACTCTCATCTCTTTAAAATAAAGATAATGACTTCACCTTATTACCTAGTTCAGTGATGAAGGTGTGAAGACTAATAACCATAAAAAGTACATCAGGCTTTCTGCAAGCCAGGCTCGGTATAAATATAAAGTATTTACGAAAGAGAACACACAAGGAGTTTTTAAATGGAAAGAGAAAGGTTTTATATAAAGCATCTTGGAAAAAGAAAATACATTGAGCGAATAAATCATCTCAATATTCATTTTCTGAGGTACTCCTGTGTCCACCATATCCCCTGCATTGTTAGTCAAAATGAAAGACCTGGGGGAATTTTTATGTCTTTGCATTTAGCATTCAGCAACAGCTTCCCATTGCTAGGCAGTGAAATACTCATCTTCTACTTTAAGCACCAGATTTACTGCTCCTAATGGGAGATTTGCATTTGTTCTAAGATTACAAATAACAATTATGCCAAAGCAATTACTCTTAACCTCAATTTGTAGCTCTTGCTTGCAGCAGGGCACTTTCATCTGTTCCATTTATTTTCATTCTCATTTTGGCCTGGAGGTATTTCTAAATAAATCAATCACGGTAGATGTTGGAACAGGTCTATTGAATAACACCTAGGCTGACTACACACACTGTGTGGAAAATGGAGAAAATTATAACTATAATTCAAGCATACTTCAGGGGTCAGTTATCTGAATAAATCAAGGGAAAAAGCTTTTTGCCCTAGATTAGCTAGATAGTTGGTCTCCTTTCCACTTATTCTGGGGAGTACAGAGACAGCCTTTTATGTGGCAAATATAAAATGAATAATGCACATCCTGTTTAGAAATAATTAGTGAATACTTCACATGGTATAAATGAATTTCCTTTATCAATAACTATAATTGGTAAAAATCACTAATTATAACTATAATAACTTTATTCATCTTTATCCTGAACTTCCTACTATGTCAGGCACTATTAAGCACTTTACCTCCCTACTCCCATTTTGCAGATGAGAAAACTGAGGCAAAGAGAGATTAAATTCATAAAGCTACTGAGTGGCAGAACAAAGAGTCCATCCTGGGCCTGACTCTAGAGCCTGCAGTCTCACTACTCGGCTCTCTTATTTTCCCATGGCAAAGCAGATGTGTCACTGGGCAGTACTGTTATCTGGGTTGTCTTCCTATCATGATTAAAGACCGATTCCAACATGAAGAATAAATCAAAGGTTTATTAATTGCGACTATGCTTTTACTTCCATTCTCAAGGTTACTCATATTTCTTGAGACTATAACACAATGAGAGGTCATGAGTAAATGATTATGTTTTGATTATAGGCAAGTATAATTGAATTTAAAAGTCTTACTTTTTTCTTTCTATTGAGACTTGCTAACCAAGGAAACAGTCTTTTACTTGATATCCTAAAAATGAAAAGAACCCTGTTCCACAAATTTCAGTAGCATTCTCTCTTGCTGAGGACAGTGACTTCAATTTGTTATCTCTTCATATTTATCATATTTGATATATATGGAAAACCAAGAATGGAGGTTATAATAAAGGAATCAAGCAGCATTGCTCACCAATCATAAGGTCATAACATCTAATCAGAATACTAATTAATGTTAATTTTTCAGTAAATATTAAAATTTTGTACTCTACTTGATGATTTCCTAAAGTAGCTTTTAAAACAAAGCACTGTAAGATATGTACTTAACATAGGAAACTTGGGAGAAAGACACTGTGAAACAGAAGGAGAAAAATCACCTATAGGTAATATACTCAGTTGGAGAAAAATAATGGGTTGATTTATTTCTTTCTAAAATATTTTCATGAATATTTTAATAAGGAATTGTTATTGAAGCAAAATGTCCATATAGCCAGAAATTCTGAATCGTTTCCAAATTTTTAATTTCTTACATAGACAAAGGCACAGTTAAATTATAATAGCATATTGGAGCACTTGGTTGGCTCAGTCGGTTAAGCGGTCGACTTTGGGTCAGGTCACGATCTCGCGGTTTGTGAGTGTGAGCTCCAGTTTGGGCCCTGTGCTGACAGCTCAGGGCTTGGACCCTGCTTCAGATTCTGTGCCTCCTTCTCTCTCTGCCCCTCCCCGCTCATGCTCTTTTTCTCCCTCAAAAATAAGTAAACTTAAAAAAAATTGTAATAGCATATCTTCTACATTAACTGTTCTACAATAGCATCATTTTAAGCTAAATATTTATAGCTTGTCAGATTATGAAAATCTCTTACTCTAGACCTTGACCAGATAGCTATTTGACATATTCCATAAAATTTAGCACCTCACAATCAGTAGCATGCACTGATTAATTCTCAGGGTTATCAAAACTAAGGCAGCATTGGGTTGAAGCAAGTCATACACATTACTAGCAGCTCTCTTTTCTGTCAGAAAGTAATGTATCTAAATTATGGCCAAATTATGTTAACTGTGACTGTATGGGAGTGCCTGTATGATTGCATGCACACGCTTACATTTAAAGATATATGCTTTTGATCTTTAGGTCTAATTAAAATGAAATTACTGGCCTCTGTTCTGTTCTCTTTGGGCAGCAATGTATATCACAAAGCCATTACTCACTGTTTCTTCACTGTTCTACACTTGAACACACAAAACAATTTATAATCTTCAAAAAATAAATAAAAACAATTCAGAGTATTAAGCTGTAATGGTTCTCTACTTCCCAAGGAACAGACTACTCAATAGAAAAAAGGAATCTTACATCTGATGGCCCACAGAAAAGCTATTTACTTTAAACACAAATTTCTGTTGTTCTATACATTAGGGTAGAAACTTTTAAAATGCCACTGGTAATTTATTTCATTTGTATCTCTGTATAGCTAGAGGTAACAAAAGACAATAAAATTTAATCATTTTTATGGAAATTTTTATTGTAAAAATTCTAGATGTTTGTGTAGGTGAGAGAGTATTGGAGATTCTTATTTGACTACTTCCTATATTTAATTGATGGAAATATATTGAATGAGGCTCCACTGGATACTCTAAGGTAAAAAGTGAAGGGTATTTTGCACTAAAAAAATGTACAAGTAATTGTATGTTCCCATTTCCTAATGTGACTCGAAAACCATATAGTAAAATACATTATTCAGCAAAGCTGATATCAGAGATGGAAATCTAATCTGAAAACAGCACGCATGTGTTAAGTACAGAAGTCCTCCTTATAATGCATGCTTTAAACTGCTAGAGGATGTGGATTTAATGTGGAAAGCATATCCTCAGTGGATGAATGGGAAAAACAACTCTAATACTTTCACCATGGGTGGAAGAAGAGAACACCCCAAAGCCTTCTCAGTGGCAATCACACCAGTGGTGAGTGTGGCGGAGTTGAAAGTGTTTGTGGTATCTCTAGCATGCAGCCACCCAAGATTGGTGTGTGTTGCTTCACTACACCAGGATTGCATTGGGCAAATCTTTACCCTCCTTTGAGCCTTGTTTTCCTCACTCTGAAAATGGTGAAAAACATCTGTGTTCTTTTAAAATAATTAAATATTGGGACACTTTATAAATGTAAAAGCCATCTGCACATGTGAGGTGGAGGGTTAATAGATGCCACAGGCTTCTCCCAATTTTAATGATATTAAAATTTAATGATAATTTTCCAAGCAAAATCCATGCCATTAAAGTAAGGGGCGGGTAGTTAAAGGTCAGGAGAACAGTAATAAGAGATATTTAGCATGATAGAGAAGGCTTTGGGAAAAACTCTTGGTATCCAAAGATCCAAAGATCTGAGCTTAAATTCTACCTAAGAATTACATTGGAATTTGGGGTTGAGCAAATAAATTGGAAAAAGATTATTATATTAACCAGAATAATGAACTTGGCATAAAAATTAAATGTGAGGGAAGAATAAAAATTCAAGTTAACATGTGAAACATGAGCATCTCAAGGTCACAAAACTCGGATTGAGAGGTGGAAAAATTGGCGATAAGAAGAGAGTCCCAGGACTGTTAAAAGAGAAGTTAACTGATGTAACTAAATGCATCACAGTTTGGGAGTAAAGTAATACCTAAAATTCAAAGTCCCAAAGTATGAAATGGTTTGTGGTACTGGTATTATGACAACTCCACGAAAATGCTTATGAATTCATTTTACCCAATTTTATTAGTGGCCTCAGAAGGAAATTAAAGACTTTAATATTTAATTTTTCAACATAAAAGATCTCTTTAAAACACTAAATGAGTTATAAAAAGGATAGAAACTAGTTTAAAGGCTCATATTCTAGATCATGGTTCTTTGTCAATAACGTGCCATTATTTATTTTTGAATGGCAAACCCTATCATTGAAAAATGATACAGAGGGGGCATACTCAGGATAATAAATATAACAGGTTCTATCCTCAAATTCATTTTATTCATGATGCTTCTTAATTTTGTGGCAAAGAAGAAAGTTACACAGTAAGTCCTTCAAAGCCCATGCTTTCTGCACATCAATAGTGATGTCTGATTTTAAATGATTTTTCAGATTTGTATAAAATAATCATTTAATTTGCTTGCAAAAATATTTGACTTGTTACTTGCAAAACATGACATTGCTATGCATTTCAAACTGAACTTCAGAAAAAATGTTTGTTTATTTATTTTGAGAGAGACATGGGGGGTGAAGGGGCAGAGAGAAAAGGAAAGAGAATCCCAATCAGGCTCTGCACTATCAGTGTGGAACCCAACAAAGGCTCAAATCCATGACTCGTGAGATCATGACTTGAGCTGAAATCAAACGTTGGGTGCTTAAATGACTGAGTCACTCAGGGGACACTGAACTATTTTTTTAAAGAGAGAAGTGAACTTAAAGGTTTAGTCATGTATTTGTCTATCTATTCTTTCAACAGACTTATTAAAATGAAAAGAAAATTCTATCTTGTGAACCAAGAAAATTTGGTGCCTGCTTTCTCATGTATATAATTCAATATATAGCTGAAAGGTATAATGAATTTTCTTACTCATCCATACCCTTTCAAATCTTTTTTTCTTGCATTAGGACTAAAACAATTTATGAAAGAGGCCTGTTTGAAGCACCTTCTTTCCTGTCAGCCCTTGGGCTCATGATATAATACAATAATCCATCATGGAGATGGGGAGCCCCACTGATGGATCATAGTAGTGGGTCAGCCATGTGTCACTGTGCTCTCTGAGACACTGTTACTGGGGCACAAAAGCAAAGTAGCTTTGAAAGAACTAAAAATTCCCGGTAAAGCTGTCTACTGTTTCCTTTTTAAAAGATATTATTAAAGGTGGGAAGAGGTGAGAAACATTGATGGACTAGTTGAACAACTTTTAGATGTCCAGAAGCAAAAATAAAACCTTTTTTAGGTTCTGATCCAAACGGAAATTTACTTTACATATTTTAAAGAAGTAACACAAGTTTGATTAGAGAGATTGGTTGAGAAATGTCCATGGGTAGTGAACGATGATTTCATAAAAGGAAAAAATAAAGAAAAAAAAATGATTTTCTAACCAGGAAAAGGCTGATGCTTTTTCTCGCAGTCTAGAAAATATTCCAGTCTAGCAGACAGAGGTGTCCTGTAGTTAGTAATAACCTTAATATGGACAGCACTTATTAATGAAAAGTCTCTATAAAGTTTAATCTCATCTGCTCGCCATTTTAAGATCTAGATTCAGGGTACTTGTTTGGAACGCACGGCTAGCAAATGGTGGATAAAAGATGTGAGCCTGTCTCTGGACTTTAAATTCAGTGTGGCAGAATAGATATGTTTATATCTACCTCTTAGTGTCAATAAAAACTGATAATTCATATACTTAGTTCTGTGCCAGACAGAGAGCAAACACAGATGTAAGGTGACCTTTTTTCTTTCTTTTCTCTCATCTTCATTTAATTACATGTTTCTTCCTTGAATTATAGGCTATTATAATATCCTAGATGTGAACCCACAGACAGCTTGCATTTTCACAAGATGGTAACAGCCATAAGGATGCTTTAAATTTGTCCGGTTTCTTACTGCAAATCCATAGTTAGTATAGTTAGTATCCATACCCATTCTCTCACTGCGAGCAATCCGAGTGTTTCTTTAGAAAACAGCAAAGTAAGATTTACAAGAACAAATAAAAAAATCTAGAATAAATTCAAGACATCAACTGTGTAGTACAGAATTGGATATAATTCAGTTGATACAGTTTATCTTAAAAAGCAGAAAAAAATAATGGTTTTATTGATCACTTTTTTTTTTCAAAATTACAATCTTTTTCTAATCCTATTGCCCAGGGAAGAGATAATATTAATAATGCTTTCCAGCTTCAGTAAAAATGTGGTCATGTCACGTTTCTCCTATATTATTAAACCCAGTATCTTCACCCTGCACCTCCCCCTCCTCCTATCCCTTTGTGGGGTTCATTTACTGAGACTAAAGGGGTCATCCATCCTGTCAGTCACTTTTTTGTGAGTGAAAAACTATGAGGCAACTCCCTTAGAATTAGGGGAATGGCAACAGGTTTTGAGTAGAGCGTATAGTCCCATCAAATTCAATCTGTACCTGGATTACTTGGTGTGTCTCTGGATGTTTCATTTTGAAAAACCAAAGCATGATGCTAGAGTCTGGAAACCATCTCATGCTAGTAAGAAACAGAAAAAAATTGACTAAATAGAGACAACAAAAGGGAGACAAAAAGCCTAAGAAGAACATGAGAGGTCTTGTTTCTATTTGTGGGTGAGGGGTACACTGTAGTAATGTTTATATTGCTCAAAAAGTTATAGCTAGTACACATGTGTACAAGATGCTGGGAGACCAGATACACTGGTTTAGACTCATTTTAGACACTAAATTATCCAGAAATAGGTTCGTCTGCTTTTTATATGACTCATGAGGTGTCAAATGTGATTGTTAAATTGAATGATGGAAGATTCCTGTATTGGATAGAGATGAGGACCAGCCAGCCAAGGCCCTTCTGACCGTAGTATTACTGATTTGTGGGAGCAGATGGAAGGTGAGGCTCACAGCGATGAGCATCTCTTGAATCACGCTGGAACAACTTTTATACATGTGTGTATAAATACACATATTTATTGAGCACACAGTAGGTACTCTATAAATATTTACTTCCTTGATTCTTGCAGAAGTTTCTTGCAAACATTAAACCTATGTGAAGTCCAAATAAAATATTCTTTTCTGAGTAAATATTGTGCTTTCTGACACGTGAAACTGACAGTGAGTTATGGTTTTCAGGTGAATAGTTTTGGTTGTTATTGCATTTCTAAGCTACGATCCATTGCCTGAATATTATTCATATAGTTTTCCATCACAGATTCAGAGTTGATTTCACAATGTTTTACTCAACTGAGTAGAAAAAGGGAAAGAGATAAAGAAAACACAAATCTACATTATCAGGGTGTTTAAAAATTGGTCACTATTTTCTTCATGAAAAAGAAAGTGACTATATATATAGTGTTACAACTGATGTTTAGTTAAATTAACTCCTTAAAGACACAGTAATTTTCAGTGTTGTCACATTGGTTCAAGAACACAATTATATAGGTAACAATAAATAGAATATTTTCGTAGCTGATTAAGAAACAGAGGTGTTAGAGTTAAAATGTAACATAACCATAACATTCCACAGGGAACTTTATCATCTACAAAGTACATTCACAAATAGTCTCATTTAATGGATAGATAATAAGAGAAATAGATTACAGTTGACAGAAGTATTAGGGCGTGAAAGGCCTTCTTTCCAAACAGTGTTTGGAGAAGGTAACCTGGGAATGTAATTTAGAAAGACTAACTACAGGAGACGTCATACGGTGAGGCCTGGCTCTGGCTGGTGGTAGTAACGACAGAAACAAATGCCATTACAAAAGCCTGAATAATCAGGTGTATTTGCTAAAGGATAGGAGTTGGAATGAGGTGGCAGGGACTGGAAGGAAGGCTGAATATCATTCTAAGAAATGGAACCTAGGATGCTTGGGTGGCTCAGTCAGTTAAGCATCCAACTCATGATATAAGCTCAGGTTGTGATCTTGTGGTCAGGAGATTGAGTCCCAGATTCGGCTCTATGCTGGTAGTACGGAGCCTGCTTTGAATTCTCTCTGCCCTTCTCTGCTCTTATTCCCCCCACCTGTGGATGCATGCATGCTCTCTCTCCAAATAAATGAGTAAACATTAACAAAAGAAATTGAATGTATGTGGCTAAGATTATGATATAACCGTGGAGAGCAGTAGGAAAATAAGAGAAAGGAAAGATGACTTTAGAAATTTTTTGATATAAAAATAATAATAGATCTTATATAATACCACCAAACATTGTTCTTAAGTGCTTTACATTGATTAACACATTCCATCCTCACAAAAACCTTCTATGGTAGACATTCACATTGACATGGTTTCAGTGAAGTTCGGAATGCAAAGATTGTTGTTCTAGAATTTTACATTGACCAAAATAAACCATTTTCAGTTCTTCAAAACGGCATTGTTAAACACGTATATAGTATATTATACTGATATGATTGAAAGTGATTTAAGATCAAAATATTTGTAGGGTTAAGCCTGGAATTTAGGAAGGAGGTGGGAATATTTAGAGGAAATACAGTGTTTGTCCAAAGTTTTATGCTTTGCAGCCATCTCCTCCAAAATACTTCACAAAGGTATAAGTATGAATGTGAAGAAATGAGATGTCAGTAACTTAAAAGTGCTTTTGTGGTAAAAAAAACAAAAACAAAAACAAAATAAAGATTTTTTAAGCCCTGATTTTATTGTAAATAAGACATTCAGTAGTCGAGGATGACAATCAATTTTAACTGCAGAAATAGTCTTTAAATAACTGATTACTATGGTTAAATATAAAAAAAATTCTTTTCTTTTTCCAGAATGTGGGGGAGGGAAAATCTGAAGTATTTAGGAGAAAGAGAAATCAGGATGTATAGGTCTACAACTTCCTCACAAATGGCTTAGACAAAGAATAATAAGAAAGATAAAATGCAAAGGTGGTAAAATACTAACATTTGAAACATGTCAGTGTAATTTTTAAAATAATTCTTATAACTCTTCTGTAAATTTGAAATAATTTAAAAATACAAGTTAAAAAAGGAAGAAAAGTAATGTCTTCTGTTTGTAGAGCTTGTGCTGTCTGTGCATGCGTGTGTGTGTGTGTGTGTGTGTGTGTGTGTGTGTGTCTATTTGGGGATTCTGGAGATGGATGAAAGGAAAAGGTCCATGCTAAAAATAAGGGAACAAAATGTGTGTTTTGCATGAAAAAGAAAATCCCATAAGAAATTGATTTCATCTGGCCCATTCCAAGTACTTATGAAATAATATTGCTATGATTGTAGTGCTGCATCTAAGAATAAAATCAATCCCCCATGGAGGCTGTCATGGTATCTTGTTAAATGCCTACTGAAGGTTAAGCATAATAAATATAGTTGAATAGTAGTGGCTAGTGGGTAATTGCTGAAAAGCTCATTGGAATTTCAAAGGATAGGCATAACAGGTGATAACTTACTTTGATGACTATCCTACAAATAAACTGTGGAATCAGACTAGCAGCCTAACTTAATTAACACATCAACCCCATAGCCTAGGGAACTTGTCTCTGGCCGCCTCTAAATTTTTTCTCTTCTGTGTAATCTTCTCTTTATAAATTTTCTAGTCTCTCCACCTCTCTCAGAAAATCTTATTCTTTATTGGGCTTGCTTTCTCTTTTCCCTCTTGTTACTTTCACTACATTCTGTTTGTCTCCCTCTTATCAATTCCTGTTTTTATAAGGAGAACAAACAGGACTTTATAGAATTAAGTTGTTGCAATTGATAAATACAATGTGTGCCTTACTATTTTATATTTAGAGCTGAAGTTTAAAAACATTTCTTGTAATTAAGCTGCCCTCAAATTACTACTTCCTGGGATTTGGCCCTTTACTGACTTTTTTGATTTTTTTGTTGGTTGGTGGTTGAGTGACATTTAGTTTTTAAAAATGGATCAAAATTTAACAGCAGCCATAAAGGGGTAGATGCC
Organism: Crocuta crocuta; assembly: GCF_008692635.1. Taxonomy (NCBI): domain Eukaryota; kingdom Metazoa; phylum Chordata; class Mammalia; order Carnivora; family Hyaenidae; genus Crocuta; species Crocuta crocuta. Next base: position 828,075 of record NW_027527389.1, on the reverse strand, counting down.
AAGAGTAAAAATCTCTCAAATATCTTATTTCATACTTAGCTTCAGACACCATGAGTTCAGAGAACTGTGGATAGAGAAGTCTTGCTTTTATGATAGCGGACATTCCCTAGGGAGCCAGTCAAGATATTTTACAACAGATACAATGCTACTCAGTGCATACTGGACGAATATCAGCCTGGCTGTTCCTGAGTCTACCCAGTGGTTATTCAGTAATGAATTCTGTACCTTACAGAAAAAATTTTAATATCTTTCACGTACATTGTGAAGACTTCAGAAGCAAGATTTTAGAAAGGGAAACTAAAAAAAGATGAGGACACCCAAGAGCTGTGAGCATCTGTTATCATGGCTTGGAGTAACATAGACATTGATGGGAAACGCCTGAAAAATGGAGGAAGCTGGTTCATAAGGTGGTGTTCAGAAGCTCAGATAGGAGCCTGATGTCTTCACTAAGCAATCCTTGATAGTTTGGTTAATGGCTTTTTCAAACTCTAGTACATATATCCTGTCATGGCTCCCCTCATCCTACTTCCCCAGCCCCCCATCTTACAAAATACATACACACCCACATAAGAAAATTACTATTCTATGTAAGTGGTTCTCCAACATTGATGTGCATATAAGTCACCTGGGGATTTTGCAAAATCACAAATTCTGTCTCAGTAGATATGGAACAGAATCTGAGATTTTGCATTTATAATAAGTATCTAAGAGTGCCTAGGGATTCTAGTGGGTAGACCACAGAGTAGCAAGGCTCTATATCTCAATGACTTTCTGGTGATTTTATACTTTATATTGTCTCTAATATTTATATGATTATAAATGTTATCCTCCCTCTCCAATGTATAAACTATTTAGGATTTGGTTTCTACTTATATTTTATCACCACATAATATATAGAGTGAAAATAAATAAAGGAAGCTTCATTAAAAATAGAGTTAGGAAGTCCTGATGGGAGAGCTTTCTTTCACATGGTATCACTCAGACTCTGAACAGGAAAAAAGCTTACTTTATATACCCCAGAAGGAGGAAGAAAGAATTTCTCTTTGCACAGCAACAACCCAGCCAATGAGAAACTACTACACTTAGCCAATGAGATGCCATCACCACCTTGAACTTTTTGAAACAACCCTTTCCCACTTCCTCCTTTCATCCGTAAAAACAAGCCCCTATCTTCTGTTCTCCTGACTTGTGTATGGTCCACCATACTATGCTTGTCCTGAATTGTAATTCTCTGCTATTACCAAATAAACCCATTTTGCTGGCAAAATAGCTGAATCTTCCCCGCCCCAACAAAGGTCAATAACCTAGAGTTTCAGATACATAGTAGGCACTTAATGAATACATTCTCAAGTAAGTTCCACTTTAAATTGTATCAATTTACCTAATCTTTGAATAAAAATTTTTCTCTTTGCAAGAGGGAAGCTTATGGGTGAAATTTCGTTGGTTAGTACTCCAAAATAAAGCAGATAAAAATAATTGTAATGATTTGAGGAGAGAAGCACACCTAATAAAGTCAGTAAACACAAAACATACTGCTGTTTTTTGTGTAATCTTAATGTCATTTAGACATAGACATAGCACTTTATTCATTACAGATATTCTCTCCCCTTACAACCCGCCAGAAGTCCTACAATAGATGGACTAGTCTACTGGAAAAGTGCTTGCTACTTAGGACAATGGCAAAGAAGCAGTTTTAATGAGTAGCATTGCAATCTTAGATTGTTGATTAAGACTAAGGAGTAGTGAAGAAAAATTATATACAAGTGAATAAGAGAGTTCTAAGGAGATGAAAAGGAAAAAAACAAAGGATGTGATCTAATAAGAATGTCTACTAACATTTCCTCAAGAATATTTATTTCTTCCCTGCCCTCTTTCTGTTTTTAATCTCCTTTCAGAACTCTGTCTGCTGCTTCTCTGTGCTTGCGGAGATGGCTAGAAATCACAATTCATGGCAATCTGTTTTCAGAAGGTGGAGGGGTTTGGATGGAAGTAAAAGTTCTCAGGATCACTCAGAGGTAAGACATATTTCTCATTATCTACTCCAAATATGCAAGTAGAAATATGTATAAATGTGCAAGTATATACTTTATATATATATATATCATGCAAGTATTAATAATATATACGTATATTATATATATGTCATGCAACATTTAAAAAGCTTACTCTACTTTCACAATGAATATCTCAACTTTATTGAGTACCACCAATGTATTAAGCATTTTGTCTCTTATTTACTTTTTTGGGGTGGAGAAAGGGGTTATATCAACTAATGCCTGAGGGGAAATTCAAAGCATATAGTTTGAAAGTATATCTGAATTGGGGTGCTTAAGTGGCTCAGTCGGTTAAGCATCTGACTTGGTTTTGGCTCAGGTCATGATCTCACAGTTCTTGGAATCGAGCCCCACGTTGGGCTCTGCTGACAGTGTGAAGCCTGCTTGGGATCCTCTCTCTACTCTCTCTCTGCCTCTCCCCCTGCTCGTGCTCTATCTCTCTCTTTCAAAATAGATACATAAACATTTAAAAAATATATCTGATTATCTGAATCTGCTAATAATAGGAAAGGAATTTTTAGGAAACTTACATCCATCATATTTAGTAATATGATTTGTAATGTTTCTCAATAAGCAAAAGCCTGCAAATTATATAAATATGTGCTACATTGTTTATTTTTCTTAATATGCTAATGCACAAAAATATGAAAGAGAAAAGAAAAAGTGTTTTAAAGCTACTGATTACACTGGTCTTTGTTTATGATATCAATTAAATAAGCATCTTGCTAAGAAGCGTCCTTGAATACAAACTGGCTTTGGAGTAAAATATCCATTTTCTCTCCAACACATCTTCAGGTCTACCTCTCACCAAGTGCTTTTTAAGTTCTTATGTTAATGAACGTGTAATTAAAATACATGACATTTCCATTCTATTTAAAGAGCATAGAGTTTAATCTTTAAAATCATATGTTTAAAATTAATCCTTACACATGATAGTGAGATAATTCTATTTCCCATCTCAAGTAGTACTCTAGTGTAGAAACAGAGTAGTAATATATATTTATAATTCACTTGGTCTGTTAGCTTTGCAATTTTATTACTTTTGATGCTTTTGTCTTAAATTTTGGCAGAGATTTTTATTTTGTATAAAACTTAGACTTGGTTAATATTACCAATATCACACATTTTTAAATTTGCTAATTGGAAATTATATTTACCTCTTAAATATGAGGACCTCCTTAAGTGAGATATATCCCCGTGTGTTTAAATTTAGACTGCCTTAATTAACATCATTTTTAAGACAATTACCTTTTATATATAGGTATCAAACGTATGTAACCCATAACCTAATTTTATAGGCAATCCTCACTCTGTTGACAGAGGAGTAATTATATAAAGTCACTAAATGAAAGAAGTTTCTAATTTTTAGAATATGTGCTGCTAAAGTGAGCGCTTAAGGAGGTTTCTAAATATTTAATTCAAATTAGATCATCTTATTTTTATTCAGAAAACTAGGAGCATTAAGAAAAACAAAAACTAGGTTTAAAAAAAACCCCTGGGTACTATGGCCTAAATTGTGTCTTTTCTCCAAATTCATATGTAGAAGCTCTAATCACCAGTGTGATGGAATTTGGAAGAGAGAGCCTTTGGGAGATAATTAGGTTAAGATGAGGTCACCAGGGTAGGGCTCTCACAATGGAATTAATATTTTTTAAGGAGAGACACCAGATAGCTCTTTTTTTCCCCTCCCTCCCTGTCTCTCTGTCTCTCCCTCCCTCCCCCTTCCTTTCTGCTCATTGCTCCAGTCTTCAGTCATGTGGGAACAGAGTGAGAAAGTGGCCTTCTCACTGAAAATGAGAGCTATCTCCTCAGAGAACTGAATGGGCTGTTGACTTGATCTTGGACTTCCCTGCCTTTAGAACTATAAGAAATACATGTCTATTTGTTTAACTCACCCAGTCTGTGATTGTTTGGTTATGACAGTCTATGCAGACTAAGGTATCAGGCCACAGGGAAGCCCAACTGACCCTGATTGAAATATCTCCTCCTCGACAGGTTTCCTGGAGAAATAAACTGTCCTGGGAATAGCTGTTAAACAGGTTTACTACAGCATTAAGGCAGCTGATTGGCTTAAAAGATATTCCTAAAGTCATATCCAGGAAACAATGAGTTTCAGCTGCCATAATGTCATATAGGCCTTAGAGCAGAAAAAAAGCAGAGAATGATGTAAATTATTAAAGAAAAACAAATTCTTTCACCAAAACTCTACCACTGCTCTTTATGCCTTGACTGGTTGAAGCTGGTAAATTTTCTTCTCAGAGCCAATGGATCATGCTCCTTCAAATAATCAACAATTTGCCCTAAATTTGGCCTCCTGCCAGCTTACCTTATCATGGAAAGGTGTTTCAGAGTATTGTAGCTAGATTATAAATGAAGACAGAAACACTTGTGAGAGCAAAAAAAATTAAAGGAATAGCTTTCTTTTCTGTAAGGCTTATAAAAGGGATTTCTCTAAGATCTGCTTTGCTCCCTGGAAACTCTGCAAGCCTTTCTTTATATTATAAAAAAAAAAAAAGAAAGAAAAAAATGTGAAAACACACACACACACACACACACACCAGTTCTTGCCATCCTTATTTCTTTATTTATTTTGATATTTCTTTATTCACTTTTACACTCTTGCCTATTTTCGTTGCAATTTATGCTATATACAACTTCTATAATATAAAGCATCTCTAGCTAGGGAGATGTTTCTTTTGTCTGAAAATGAGAACTAAATGGAAAAAAAAAGTCCATTACACCCTTAGTAGCTATGTTATTTGACATATCATTGAAACCTGAAAAACATACCGGTAAGATTTTCTTATATTGTTTAATGAAAAGTTTGCAAGCATATTTTCACTATATATTGTTCACAAATGCTTCATTGTCCCCTGACAAATGGTCTGTGGCAAATCTCTAAAATCTTCTTTTGCAGTACTACAGCTTAAAAGATTCATACCATCAAACACTGCACCTCAAAGACTAATGTCTACTCTCCAAATTTCAAATACCGTAGCCTAATAAAAATTTAAAGAGTCCAAGATCCTCTCCAGGGAGCAGCTGTCAAGCTTCTCTTGAAAGAAAGAAATATAAACAGCCTCCACCCAGAGTACCAATTGTCTTGTCTTTGAGAAAAGACATAGTAAGGGCAAGATTTTTTAATAAAAAAAATCCAAGTTATGCTATTTGATGTTAAGATAACAGACTTTTGATCTCTCAATAACCAAGGAACAAAAATGTTCCAAACATATCAGTTGTATTTAGAAAGAAAAGAATAAAAAAATGTATATAACACACATACACACACACACACACATAACAGGCATAAAACATATATATGTACACACATATGCACAAACACATATACCAAACATAGACAGTATATAGAAACATATATACATATTTATTCTATTTGGGGGACATTACAGTTTCTTTTTAACTGCTTTCAATTTCAATTTTTTGTGCACAGTTTGATTTATTGAACTCATAGCTGTATTTCATTAAGTCATGGCTGCCCTGGAGACAAAACAAAGGTCATTTTAGTTCAGCGGCATTTCACATTTTGCTCTCCTCTCAACACATTTCATCAATTATCCTTCATTTACACTTTCTGGTTCAGTAAAATTCCTTGTAGTAATATTCCTTCATAAAAGCTTGATCTGAAAAATCCTGTGTAGATAGGACCAAACCACTTACTTTATGTCATCTACAGAACAATTTATTTGAGAACAGAGAGCCCTAGATTAGATTGGAAAGATTGCCACTTGCTTCCACAGAGAAGGAACTTCATTTTTCCATTGTAGCATCTTAAAGCGTATTTATACCATCACCCCAATAAAGGGATTTATTTAAAATCGGTTTAATATTGCAGTTCTTTGTAAAATGAAGCACAAAGTATCTCTTTTGTAATCCATTTTCTGTCTAAGATGGCTTCTGCTGACTTCTGCCTTGAGAAGAAAAAATGCACATCCTAAAAAAGGTATTTCTAGACTCCTTGATTCTCTAATAACCTAATATGCTTCAGTGAAGAGGGGTTATCTTTAAAATTTTCTGTGGGCCATTAACCACCTATAGTTACATATTACATTGGTTACATTGTGGTACATACTTCTGTAACTGTTGAAGACAATAGAAGAAAAACACCAATAGGAAAAACAAAACAAAACAAAACAAAACATAGGCAAGCCATTGTGAATTGGCTAGCATTTGAAAATAATGACTGCTTTAAGGAGAAAAAAAATTCACTCAAGTCATTTCCATATAAATTCAGATGTTAAACCATATCTCATGGTTTCTTATCCAAATTATTTCATAATTGATTAAATCCAGATGTTGTAAGCCATTATAATCTAGTACTGTTAAAAAACACACACACACACAAAACTGTAGAGGTGCCTGGGTGGTTTGGTCAGTGAAGTGCCGACTCTTGATTTTGGCTCAAGTCATGATTTCATGGTTGTGAGATCAAGCTTGCATTAGATTCTGGGGTAACAGCATGGAGCTTGCTTGAGATTCTCTCTCTCCCTCTCTCTACCCCTCCCCTGCTCTCTCTCTCTCTCTCAAAATAAATAAATATTTAAAAAGTTTAAAAATGACCATTTGATAAATAAAAATTGGTTATTGTTAATTATAAAACAACATTAAGTAAAAATTTTAAATCCTGGAGGTTCAAAATGCAGCTGATGTTTTTAAAAATATGCTACAACATATTGTGGTTTTATTCTGTGATGAATGTCAATTTTAACTCAATTTAAATTTAATAGAATCACAAGCATTTAAAATACTTTTTAAATCATAAGTATAAATATGAATGTTATTATAAAATTGTAGAGTTGACATTAATGAAGAAAAAAGTGAAGACCTCTAGCCAAATTATATGCTATTTTTGGTACTATTTGCTGAATGGTGCTACATATATCTATACCTATGAGTATTTTAAATGTGTGGAGGAAAGTGAATATGACCATGTTTACTTCCACATCTTTCTCAAACATGAAGGAAGCAAAGGTTAAATTTGTCCTTGAAATGTAACCTTGCTTACATTAGCTATACTCATCACATGGACCATTGTTCTACAAAATGCAACTGTCACAATATGTCAAAATGATAAATTGGGGTAAGTTCTATGAAGTGCTGAGGAAGACTAATAAGTTAGTGACATACTAAGGTAAACATCTTCAAGGAAGTGCCATTTAAACTAAGACTTGAAGATGAGAAAATCAGCTAATAGAAGGGTCTAGTTACTCATATAGAGGACCCAAGCTGGTGTTTTAAGGCTGCCTGGTGCATAGTCAGGGAGGGAGATGAGAGAAATGAGGTAAAGTTGGAAAGGTAGGCAAGGGCTAAACCATACAGAGCTTAGCAGAGACTGAAACAGAATTTGCATTTTATTCTGAATGCATGAAAAGTCAGTGCAGACTTAAAACCAAAAGAGTAAAATAATTGGGTAAACTTTAAGAAGTGATCATCCAGGCTTATGCATGGGTAATGGATGGTGGTGGTGACAGGTGGTACACAGTAGTATATGGTTCAGGATCTTTAGTTATATTATCTGGATTTCTTAGATGAGTATGAAATAAAGAACAGTTTTCCCACAATATGCAAGAACTCACTGGATGCAATGAATACCATGTGCAGGCCTAAATGGCATATCCTGTAAAGCTAATATGTTTGATAAGCAAAATACCATTCATCTTTAAATTATTTTGCATCATTGAAATTGAGAATATCCATTCTCTCCTTCTGGTGAAGAATCCTAAATATGCTAAATATGATTCGATGGTATATTTATGCATATAGACAGACAGACAGGTAGATGGATAGGTACATTTTATATATAAATTTTTTTTATGAATAACATATAGTACATTTGGGATAAATATAGATGAAAAGCTTAGTTCTACTTTTCTTTAAATATTTCAGAGTTTTAGTTAATATTATTTATTTCCCACCATTGTATTTTGCAATTTAGAAGAATACAAAAATGAGACCTACTCTGGTCGGCTGCTTTTTGCATGTGATTTGTAGTTAAAGCCTTTTCACAATGTTTTGATATGGGAACTGATACATAGAGGTGTTTGGGGACTTGTATTCTTTCCCTCACAGCCATTTTCTTTTCTATTCACATTATGAGGTCCTGAAAAAATGCTGGTAAGTGTTCACGAGATATTTTTCCTTAGCTAACTTTTAACTTGGAAATGGAATTTTGAAATACGTGTTCTGTCCATCTGTAGCATGAGGATCAGTTAAAGAGCTGAAGAGGAACTCTTGACAGTTCAAATACTGAAGGGATATCTGGATCTCATTTAATACACAAATGTTTCAGGCAGCATATTTGATCTAAATCAATCAGTCCTTAATGCCAAAAACTTTTTAGAACTAGGTTTCACAAAGGAAATCCATCAACACAACACAATGATCTGAATAAATCCATACCAAGCTATGCTCGTTTTCTTTTTTTTTTTAAATGTTTTATTTATTTCTGAGAGAGAGAGAGAGAGACATAGCATGAAGAGGGAGGGTCAGAGAGAGAGGGAGACACAGAATCCGAAACAGGCTCCAGGCTCTGAGCTAGCTGTCAGCACAGAGCCCGATGCGGGGCTCGAACCCACAACTGTGAGATCATGACCTGAGCCGAAGTCGGATGCCCAACCGACTGAGCCACCCAGGCGCCCCAGCTATGCTCGTTTTCTGAAGGCTATGTAAAGGTTTACAAAGAACAAAAATTCTAGAGATTCATGAGAATGTAATCTGTCTGTGGTAAGTTCTTCTGAGAAATTTATTTGGGAACATAAATATGTTGTAACTTAGAGGCCTGAGGACAATTCAACTTTCCAGGAAAATGTAAACATATACTATGACAAAGATGTCAGAGGAATTTTCTTTTAAATTATGCACATGACCAGCATATTCAACATGACCTCAACTATTTTAAAAGCCTGCAAAGGTTGTCAGAAGGTGATGAAAGTAGAAAATAAAATGTTAATGTATTAACAAGTATAGATTGATCAATCAACCAATGAGATAGCAACCTACTTAATAACCTTTCTATTTAATAAACATATTTTTCTAAGCTATAGTATAAAGAAAGCTTTTTAAAAAATATTTATTTATTTTTGAGAGGGAGAGACAGAGTATATGCAGGGGAGGGGCAGAGAGAGAGGGCGACACAGAATCCGAACAAAGTTTCAGGCTTCCAGCTGTCAGCACAGAGCCTAATGGCTTGAACTCATGAACCACATGATCATGACCTGAGCTGAAGTTGGATACTCAACCAACCGAGCCACCCAGGTACCCCGCTTTTTTAAAGCTTTCATAAATAAGAATAAGGAAATAACTTCTTTTATATAACTCAATGTTTCAAAATGAAGATTGTTTTTGTTGTTTTCTATGTGTAAAGGTCACCACTTGTCAGCATATAACACTGCAGCCTAGCTCTGTTAGACATACACACTTAGATAAAAAAAGAAAGAGAGAATTATGTGAAAAATAGAAATGTTTCCAGACTTAGAGAAAACATGTCTATGGTCCAAGGAATTCCAAGGCAGAGGAGAATACCTGCAATGGGGAAAATGCTATTAGAGACAAGTTACTTGCTAGATCAAGTCCTGTTTGAGAGGACTATGTTAGGTGGCGTAAGTAATGTGATACCATGGTAATATATAAGAGAACTAATTTAAAAAATTATTGTTTTGAGAAGGAGAGAGTGTAAGCATAGAGTGGGGGAGGGGCAGAGGGAGAGGGAAAGAGAATCTTGAGCAGACTCCATGGCAGCATGGAGCTGGATGCGGGGCTCTATCCAACAAGTGTGAAATTGTGACCTAAACTGAAATCAAGAGTTATATGCTCAACCAATGGAGACACATAGGCACCCCAAAGAATTAGTTTTTATTTAGGATTTTTATTAGCAAGAACTTAACCATTGACTGTTTAATCTTATGCCATTGCATTCTCCAAAATTAGAATAATCTCTTTCGATCTCTACAGTTTCCACTCCAAATAGAACTAGCCATCTGCCATCACTACCTATATACGTCTCCTCAATCTCTGTAAATCCTGGCCATATCTTTTAACTACAGCTTCAATAGCAATTAATAAAGTATTCACATAGTGTCACACTATGTTAGGTTGTGTGACTTTCCTAGTTCTGGCTTACCCATAGCCCGTGCTCCCAACATAACCCTGGGAACACAGGGTTGGCTTTAGAACTGTGGTTCTTAAAAAAAAACAATAAACAAAACAGAGCAAAACAAAAGACAGTGGTTCTTAACCAGGAGTGATTGTATCCTATAGAAGACACTTGGAAAGGTTTAGGGACATTTTTGGTTGCCACAACCAAAAGACTACAGAGGTCAGAAATGCTGTTAAACATCCTGAAATGCATAGAACAGCCCCCCATAACAAATAATTATTGACACAAGATGTCAATAGTGATGAGGTTGTGAAGAAACTCTACTCTAGGGGCATGTGTTCTGTAATCAACTTTGTTGAAACACATGAATCTCAATATGAAAAAGAAAAGGGGACAGAATTTATTTTTGCTGGTATTTGTAAACATTTATACTTAAAATAATAACAATGTCTACCACATGGCCTGATTTCTGATATTTTAGAGGAATAACTAAGTTTCTATCAATGGATTTTCCCATCTACATATAATTCAAGTTACTAGCTGGTTCCTCCTTTTACATTGTTAATTACATTGTGACTATTTGGCTCATTCTCAGTAACAGAGTCTAAGAAGATGGGGAAAATAATGCTTTTAAGTTTTCCTGGTAAAAGAGTTGAAATTATCCATCAATAAGGATTGAAAGCTACCCATATATTAAATAGCCATATCTTGAGCTTATTTACAAGAAGAAATGAGGTTGTAAGTCCCTTTAACAGTAGGCAATGTCTGTGTAATTCAGTATGATTTCCTTTTACTTCCTAGCTGTTCAGAAGCTCTCAAACAAATGTATCCCCAAATTCCATGATCTACTTATCCAGGTTTCTTGTAGTATCCAATTTTGTTTTCTTTAATCTCTATTCTCTTTTACTACTGTCTACTATACGTTGTTCTAGTTTTCACTTGTAAATCACTTCAAATATTTTCATAGGTCTTTGGGTTAAAATTTTTGAATTTTATTCAGTTTATCAAATATTTGTTCAGTGCTTGTATCATTTTAAGAAAGTGATAAAAGCGAGGCGCTTGGGTGGCTCAGTCAGTAAAGTGACAGACTCTTGATTTTGGGTCAAGTAATGATCTCACAGTTTGTGAGATTGAGCCCCATGTTGGGCTTTGTGCTGACAGCGCCGAGCCCTGCCTGGGATTCTCTGTCTTCCTCTCTTTGTGCCACTTCCCCTCCCTCTCTCTAAATAACTAAATAACTTATTTAAAAAAAAGTGGTAAAAGCTTTGAAGGCCATAAAAAACAACAACCAAACTGTCCTTACATTGAAGGATGTTTAAAATTTGATAAGCAAATGTAGAGAGGCATGTTAATAACTATTCAACAAAGCAGCAAAAGTAAAGGGGAAGATAGGGATAGACTAAATATTCAAAATACAAGAGTGATTCCTCTTTGGGAAGGAGCATGAAAGCTTCAGGTTAACGTTGGCTACTCAAATGAAGGCTCTTCACAAGTGGATATGTCAGAGGAAGCAGATATTGCAAAGGAATAGGATGAGAGAAGATGAATACTTAAGAGAAAATAGTTAAGTTTGAGTTACAGTGTTTGATATTGGTAGATACCTTTGGCTGGAGCATGAGTGTGATCTAATTCTGGTGAGTGGGACCTTGGGGAACACGATGGGTGGGTTTACTGTTACTCTGAAAGTTTTTCCTCCTTGTTCAATATAAAAGTATGAGAGCTAGGTGAGGTCATGACTGCTGGATGAAGTCATACCTTCAGCACTTCCTTGTTCACTAGGTCCTTGCAAATAAAAGTGTTCTAATTTATAATATGAACAGATGCGACAGGATCATTACCGCACATAGAAGAGTAGGGAATCATGTCAGAAGGAGATTGTATACTATTGTGACAGGTTTAGAATAATATACTGGGGCAACTTGTACTTCATTTGGTAAATCTGTAGAAAGTCTATAAACAGAATAATATAACTGTGGAAATGTGTAGACAAGTGGTAAATGCTTTACTTTATTGCTATATTATTTACACTTATACTAGGCTCAGGCACTTAGTAGGTGCTAAATATATATCTGATGAATAAATGAAGGAATGAAACCACACAAATAGCTATTATGAAGTCTTCAACAATTCTCACTAGCTTATTATCTTTTATCCCTATTTAATAATCTTATTTGAATTTATAATGTAAAATTTCTTAGAATACATGTACAAGTGTAGATGGCGTCTGTATCAAACAGATCTATATACTTAAGTGGGAGGACACAATTAAATACTAGTAAATTCAGTGATGTTGCTGAGTATTAATTATATGTTACTGAAAATGGATTTAAAGAAATATAGGCAAGAGAGTGCGAAGGAATGAAAAAAATGTAGATGAAGCTATAAGCTTGTGGCAATTTGGCATGTGTTTCCAAATTAGCAAGGTGAAAAGCGTTGCATATTTATATTTATTTATTTATGCACCTGGAGAAGTACCTACCATTTAAGAACAATCACTTATGTCCAATTTTCGCAGGTAATGCGTGGCTTCTGGAAGAACATGTGATCCAGGACACATTATGTCGCTTTCGAATGCAACCTAAACTAGTGAGACTGAATAGAAAACCAACATATTCATAAGTGACACATTTTTCTAAGGCCTTCCTTCTTTTTTTTTTTTTTAACCAGTAAAAGAATGCAACATCTACAAGTGGGAAAACACCAATACTCTTTAATCAGATTGGAGAATAGCTGATGTTTGTCACTGACGAAATTAAAAATTCATTGTTCAGTTTAGTAGCTTGAAACCCCATTATGTCACGTTCTTCTCTGAATGACACACATTCTTTTGTAGAAGTGTTCTGCTAAAAGCACACCAGAATGTTGGCAATTGGGGCATGCAAATTTGTTCTGCAACTCGGAACAAGAGGAGGATTTAGAAGCTATTTTAATTTATGTGGTGGTACATTTATGTTTAAAGTACAATAATATTCATGTCATTATCATGTATTATTCATATGCAGTGTTTGAAGTAGAGGTCTTTCTAAATATATTAAGACACTCTTATTCACAATAATCTAATTAATTCCCACACCTCCCTTCCTCTAGTTTCAGCAAGTGTGAATCTTCAGGCTGAATTATATCACAGGCTATAAACTGGCACCTCATGGGCCAGACCAAGCCAGCAATACGTTTTGCTCACACAGTGTTTAATTTTTTTTTAATTATTTGTCAGAATCTAAAAATAGAAAGCATTCCAACAAAATTTAGATCTTCAGCCCCTTTTGCAATAATCTGCCCTAGCTCAGTAGACCTCTGGGTAGGGTCCCTACAGTCTGATTTCTGCAGCCCCCACCGCACATAACTTATCTTGGCTTAAAGAGGACTTCTGTAGATGCTGGGAACATACACGGGGGCTACGTTCTTGCACATAGCACGGCTCAGTTTCATTATCTATGGCTTTAGCTGTAGTTTGGTATGAATCTAAAACACCAGTGGCAACTAGAATACTGTTTCTAGAAATGGGGGTGAATGGTAAGGCTGATCTCAACTATTAGAGGGGTGCATTGGTTATCTATATCCATAAGCCATCTTGAAGAGAAAACTTTTTCAGTTCTATTTAAAAAGGTGTTTTTCACCCTTGCGAAAAGACAGTTTCCATGACACGAATTTTCTTTTTTCTCATAAATCTGTCTTATATAAACTCTACTAAAGAAAAGGGTGAATTACAGATTATGGACTCCTTTGTTGATAGCCCACTTTGTAATTCAGATACACGTAAGCTATTTTATATAAATTTTTATTTGAATCTTTAAACATTCAAAAGTATTTGCTTTTGATTTAAAATTAAAACTGCTAACACTTTTACTGATATCTAACGTTTATTGAGCAATTACTATTGGTTATACAATTGTACCGATTGCTTTATATGCATTATTTTATTTAATCTAACAAAAACCATATGAAGTATGTGTTATTACTACCCTAATTTTACAGGTAGAGATTAAATACTTCTCCAGGATCTCAAGATGGTGAAATCAAGTCTTGAGGCCAGTTTGGCTTTATTTCAGACATGTTCTTAACCACTGCAGCAAGGTGGGAAAAAGAAATAATGAAGGAAGGAAAGAAGCAGTAGGGAAGAAAGGACAAAGTAGAGGAGAGTAGAATAGAATAGATTAATATAATTGGTTATATCAAGGTCATGCATATATTAACGATAAATTTGATTCTGAAATTTTCCATGCAGTTATAAAGTTTGTGCATGTGTGGGTATGTATATGTGTTCATGTATGTGCACACATCCTAGAAGCGACATATTTTTCCTTAATGTGAAATCTCATCAAAAAAGTTTAAAGGCACTACACTATAACCTATTGTCTTCTCTTATTAGAACTTAAATTATTTAATGAAATTATATTCATATCTTAGGTAGATGTAGAGTTTAGATTTAAACATCTTTTAAAAACACATTATGTTCCTATGGCATTACAGTGCAAAAAAATTACCAAAATGTATTGTAACTTTACAAATTAAGAATAATGGTCATACCTTAGTCATTTAGGGCATTAACTAGTCCCTTATGTTTTTGTTTGTTTGTTTTTTGTTTTGAGAGAGAGAGAGCACAAGCGGAGGAGGGTCAGAGAGAGAAGGAGACACAGAATCCGAAGAGAGGCTCCTGGCTCTGAGCTGTCAGCACAGAGTCCGATGTGGGGATTGAACCCACGAATCATGGATCATGACCTGAGCCAAAGTCAGATGCTTAATGGACTGAGTCACCCAGGTGCCCCATTAACTAGTTCTTTAAAAGGAGAATGTTTTTGGGATTGAATCAATGCGCTATAAAATGCAAGTAGCAACGTCAGATATTTAAGACTGATGACTCAAAAAAGTACAATATATTTTTTCCAATGCCTTTTCTTTTTAACCATTTTGTCTTACTATTTTATTTTAAACACCTTATTTCTTCTGTAGATACAAGGTAGACACATTAAACAGGCGACATTGCTTTATTCGGCTCTGTAGATATTATTAATCAGTAATTAATTTATGTTATAAAGAATTTGTTACCAAATCCTAAACTCATGTCTGATGGAGAAAAATAAACACACTGGAGCCTGAAATATCTAACCATATTTTTATACTTAAGCTGTTTCTCTGGGATTGTGCCAAAGGATGCATTGTGGGGAGAGGCTTTAGACCCCAGTAATCTCCATTAGCTCTCCATTATGTTGGAGGAATAATAATTGTAAGATCTGGCCAAACATTAATAATAGTACTTTGCTTTCTGTGGCTTTCTTCCCTTTGGTTTCATAACTTGGAGTTATTTTATAAAACACAAATTTCTCAGTGGCTCATGATGGCTATGGTTTTCTCCCTGCTCTATGTAATCTGTAGCAGTTTGCAAATTACACACACACACACACACACACACACACACACAGACAATGTGTGTGTATATACATAATATTTTATTATTTTATAAGTTACAAATTATTTTATATCAACATATATATAACAATATATGTAACACATTATATAGTTATATATTATTGATATAAAATACATGTATATATATTTGAAGGTTACCAACAATTTGGTTTAGTACCAAATATCATGTGCTTCTCATCCTGATCACTATATCAAATGTCCTACCAGGCCCCATCTGATCTGGCCCCCAAAGGTTTTAGACCTCTTGCTATATTTCGGCTTCTCGGTCCTTCTTTCTCTTCTTAGAACAACAAAGTTTATCCCACTTTAGGGCCTTTGCTTATCATATTCTCTTTGTGTAGAATATTTTGCTCCTAAAGGGTCTCATTTTCAGTGTGCATAAGTACCACTACTTGAAAAAAAAAAAACAACTAAAAATGTATCTAGAAAATGTGAACACTAACATACCCTGTGACTCAGAAATTCCACATCTAGACACCTATCCGTAAAGAGACACGAATGTATCATAAAAAATGATATGTGAGGTATGTTTGCTGTAATAGCAAACAAAGGAAACAAACAACCTGGAAACAATCCAAGTATCAATAGAGAGCAAAATGGGTAAATATTCTGTAATGAACTCAGACACTGAAATTTAATACATAGCATTGAAAATAAATGAGTATGCATCAACATGGATGGATATCAGAACAAAATGTAGACTCAGAAAAGCCAGTTATAAAAAAATAACTATGATCTCATTTTTATAACATTTTAAACACAGAAAACAAAACAATATATTTTCAGGTATGTGTGTGGTAAAATCATTAGGAAAACTAAGCAAATGGCAAGTAACAAATTTTAAATGGTGGCAAATTCTGGAGGTAGGGGGCAAGGGGAAAGTTGAGATTGGAAGGGCACAAAGAGGCTTCAAATGTTTTATTTCTTAATCTAGACTTTAAGAACGTATGCCTCTTAGTTTTACACATGTGGTATATATATAGTATTAAATATTAAGAGTTTTATGTGTTTAATATTATAAATTAAAACAATAGACCATCAGTCCTTTTTACGGTCATCCTATTTTATTTTCTCATAACTTGTCACTATCTGAAGTTACTGTATTCATTTATTGCTGATCTACTTCTGGTTTGTCTCTGTCCCTTTCGCTACTAGACTGCAAGCTTCACAGAAGCTGGCACTTGGCTCAATGCTCAAGATAGGACAGTGCCTCATACTCAGTAGGCGCTATATATACTTATTTGTTAATTTAAATAATCCCAGCAGATATGTTTTACAAATAAACTAACTACAGAGAATTGTGAGGGGGCCATTTCTAGGTATATATGTATCATGCCCTTTAGTTGGATTTGTTCAACATTATGTATCTTCAGTGAATCAAACCGTTTTCTCTTATCAAACTGACTTGCCTTATATGTACCCATTGCTCTTCCTTGGATAGCTGACCACTGACATTGTGATTTTATTTTCTTCATAGGAGGCGTTTGATGAATCCTAATGTGATAAGATGAAAGATTAGGAAGTACTTCAGCAACCCTCCTCATCTATTCTGTCACTGGGTAGGAAAATTACTGGCAAATTTCCTAAAGAATATAATCTTATTCCTGTTAACTGCCTGAAAAATAATTTGCGTGTATTAAAGGAATGTCTTTTTCTTGTTAATTTCTTAATGAAAAACAGTGTAGAAACTATTACTTAAATGGCACGGAAAATCCTGAAGTACTTAATTACCAGGAAAGACCAGAAAAATGTTAAGTGAGGTGTAACAACAATTATAAAATGAGCTAGGAAGCCATTAAACAACATTTAACATATGTATTTTAAAATTTTGCTTTTACTCAAATGGTACTTTAGAAATAATAAATGTTAATACTTTAATATAGAGATTAAAAATAAATTCCTAACATCGTTTTCAAGAATTGAGTTATTAGCTAATAAATTTTTTTTTTCCAATCACAGAGTTATACAAAATCATTAAAACTTTGGCTATACAATTTATGAACACTTACAGAAAAAAATAACCTAATTGGGGTGATAGGTTCCGCCTCTGCTCTTTCTTCAAAATTTAATCTCTGTAAAAATATCTGATTTTTTTTCTTAAAAAAAGAAAATCTACAAGATAGAAAACTGAAGGAGATACTACTAACCAAGAGCAATCTGAATTTTAATGTTCCAGAGAGAAGGAACACGGTGTACAGTATTGAAACGTAATAGATAAATCTAGGTTGCTGAACTATATTGCTTGGGTTTGAATACTACTTCCATCACCCATGCACAAGTTATATAGCCTTCAGATAGTTACTTTTTTGTTTGTTTGTTTTAATGCTTATTTATTTTTGAGAGAGAGAGAGAGAGAGAGCGAGCATGAGCAGGGGAAGGGAAGAGAGAGAGGGAGACACAGAATCTGAAGCAGACTCCAGGCTCCGGGCTGTCAGCACAGAGCCTGATGTGAGGCTTGAACTTGTAAACAGCCAGATCATGACCTAAGCTGAAGTCAGACACTTAACTGACTCAGCTGCCCCGGTGCCCTGAGAGTTATTTTCTCTTTTCCTTGTTTCCTCACCCATAAAATGGGGATAATAATAATAGTTCCTGTCTCATAGCATTTTCAGTGTTGAATGAAATAATACATATAAAGTATTTGGAACATGCCCAGCATATAGTATAGGTTTACTACTATCTATGTAAAATATGTAACTTTAAGTGTAAAGATTAACTTATTTGATGCTTAAGTTCTGTGTGAAAGAAATGATGGCATCCTTACAAAATACTACCTTAAACCTAACTCTAATTAATGAACATTTCTAAAATAAACTTGGAAAATATGTTAGAAATAGTTAATTTAACATATAAATTCATCTGGTAAAAAAAAAAGTGGATCAATTCTTTGTTTTAAGTCTTATAATAAATCTTGCCTGTCCAAAATCAAATCTCTTTAAAGTTGGATAAAATAAATAATATATGACAAATCGCCTTACAGATATAGCTAATATTTCCACAGAAGAAAAGTATTTGGTCAAGTCAGAGACTAGGAGAAAATATTTCCAAAAGACATATCTAATAAAGGACTGTTAGCCAAAATATAAAATGGAATACAAAGTTCAACAATAAGAAAACAAAGAACACAATTTTAAAAAATGGACAAAACTTCTGAAATAGCTAAAGATGATATATGAATGACAAGTGAGCATATGAAAAGATAGGAGATTTGTAAATTACAACAACAATGAAATACCATTACAGATTCATTAGAATATTCTAGCCAAAATCTAAACCACTGACAGTACCACATGCTGGCAAAGAAGTGGATCAATGCCATTCATTGCTGATGCAAAATGGTAAGCCACTTTGAAGCACAGTGTGACAGTTTCTTACAAAACGAAAGTACTCTTCTCATACTATCGATTAATTGTACTCCTTGATATTTACCAAAATCAATTGAAAACCTACGTCCACAAAAATACTGCATGCAGGGATTTATAGCAGCGTTATTCATAATTGCCAAAACTTGGAAGCAACCAAGATGTCCCTCAGAGGTAAATAGATAGATAAGCTGTGGTGCATCCAGATAATGGAATATTATAGAATGCTAAAAATAAATGAGCTATCAAGCCATGAAATGAGGAAAAAGACATGGAATAAACTTAAATGCATTATTACTAAGTGAAAGAAGCCAATCTGAAAAGGCCACATATCTTTATGATTCTCAAGGGGAGCAGAGTATGCCACCCCAAATATGCCAGTCTGGCATATTGATTATTTTATTTTATTTTTTTAAAAAAGTGTTTATTTATTTTTGTGTGTATGTGAGAAAGAGAGAGAGCACCAGGGAAGGGCAGAGAAAGAGACAGAATCCAAAGCAGGCTCCAGAATCTGAGCTGTCAACACAGAGCCCAACATGGGGTTCGAACTCATGAACTATGAGATCGTGACCTGAGCTGAAGTCAGATACTTAACGGACTAAGCCGCCCAGGCACTGCTGATTATTTTAATAATTGATAAATAGTTGGTACAAGAAGGATATTTTGACTGCCCCTTATCTCTCCTGAAAGTAGAAAATAAATCTCCAATGTGAAGGTCTCCTTCCTGTAACAGGAGAGAGGAAGGTGTCCTTACTGCCAGAGATAGGGAATTCAAGGCCAAGAAGGCTGTATAAACAAACTTTGTTACCTCTTTACTAATTTATTATCTTGAGCCCAAACCTCTTTGTCTCATCAATTCTTCACAAATTTATTTTATCCTTTGCCTAAAAGATATAACAGTTGCTTGCCTTGGCCACTTCTTAGAGACTCATATCTTTGAGGTTCTCATACATATGAATTTTTTTTCTTCACCTGTTAACCTATTTTATGTCTATTTAATTATTAGACCACCCAAAGAATCTAGAAGGGAAGAAAAGTTTTCCACACCTATAATCCTGACTGTGTGACAGTTGGAAAAAGGCAAAATTATGGACACAGTAAAACAGCAGTTGCCAGGGATTAGGGAAACAGAGCACAGACTACTTTGGGGACAGAGAAATTACTGGATATGATAATACAATGGTACATACATGTCATCACACATTTGTCCAAAGCCATAAAAAGCACAGCACCAAGAGTGACCCTTAATGTAAACTATGGACTTGGGGAAATACTGATGTGTCAAAGTGTGTTCCTCAATTGTAGCAAATGTACAACTCTGGTGCAGGAGATGCTAGTGGGGAAGGTTGTACATGTGTGGAGATGGGGATTAATTGGCACCCTCTGTACTTTCTGTTGAATTTTGTTGGGAAACTAAAATTGTTCTAAAAAATAAAGTTTATTAATTTAAAAAAGTATCTAGCATGTAGATACTGACTAAGCAATATACAATAATATTAGTAGAACATAGAATCTGGTTTTTCTGCGCAAAATTTTGAAACTAGGTATTAAAAATATATTTGACCTATGTACTCTTTAGCCATCATTATAAAATAATGACATTTTAAAATAATGACATCATTATAAAAAACAGACAAAAATGTCTGTTTCAAATTTACTGCTTGGAATTAATTGATCAACTAGATGATTTAATTATTTTTCCTTTTACCTTTAGCACCCTGTCTTCCCTTTTTTGTGTTTCTGTCAGCAGCCAAAAATAAGGAAATAAAAATAAATATTTGAAAAATATACTCATTATCTTATAAAAACATTTAGAATTATATGCAGAATAAAATAAATCTTAATCCAAAAGTAGTAGGAAGTAGTAATAGTAGTAAATGTAGAATAAATTATAACTTCAAAACAATATCATTCATTTTAAATTAAAACTTAGAGTTAAGTCTTGAGAAGGCAAAAAGCAATCTTATTAAAAATAATTTGTGTGAATTTTGACAATCAACATTTTTTTCTAGGAACTTGAATTTACTTACCAAGAGATCCTATATACTGGAGACTAAATTTCTATGCCTAATTTCAAGTAAATGTCATATATGTATATATATATATATATACACATATACATATTGTGTATATAAATATATACAACCGATTGAGACCAAACTTGCTGTTAGACTATTTAATATACCCAAATGTCAATTTATTTATGGCTTAAGCATTATGCTAGACTTTAGGAGACCCAGAACTTAATGGTGTTTGGAATGAACTAACAGAACAGTTGTAACACAGTGCCAATTCTAATTGTGAGTCAAGTGGATTAGTAGTGCAAATGGAGTGATCAATTTATTCTATGCTAATGGTATTAACAAGTAGAATGACACTTGACCAAATGTGACCAGATGAATGGTTTCCATAATAGTTTGGAAACGTTATGTACAAATAAATCCTATGTTTGTTTTTCCAGAAATCAGGAGCTGGTATTGCCTTTTTCTGCCCAAAAAGACAAGAGGGAATGATTTACTTTTCAACACTTAAGCTTCCCCAGATGTAAAATAGCTGAAATAATTCGGAAGTATATGTATTTTTTTACCCAAAGAAATATCAAAATTAACATGTCTGTACGATTTGTTATGCATAACAGTCTTCTGCTATCCCAGGGCATTAACTGACACATAGTATTTCTGGTAAAGCAGAATAATAGTACTTCCATGTAAGAGTTTTTAAAGTTGCTTCATATCCATGGCTTCATTTGAGATTTCCAATGATCCAGCAAGGTTGCCAAAATAGACAGTATTCACATAGAATCAGTGGAAAAGCTAAGGTTCATATGACCCAAGGTTATATGGCTAGTAAGATAGGTAGAGTCTAGATGAAAACCTAGACTCCTAAACCGATCCTCTTAACTACGAAATAATGTTTTCATTCTTAATACTAAAGTGTTATTTTTAAATAGCTTTAGGACATTGTGTAGTTCATATTTGTTTATAAATTTTTGTGTTTTGTCTGTTGGTATATTTCATTTTCTTTTAGATTACACAGAAATATATTCCAGAAGATATTATTCAAAGAAATAAAATTTATAGCAGTGTTTTCCAAACTGTATTTAATGGAACACATGTGTTCTATGGGACTAAAGTTAATAAGTATTCTAGAAAAAGAAGATTCTATAGTTAAATTAGTTGGGAAATTTAGCACATTAGCACCTTTTAAACAGTCAGTGTACTAAGCCCTGCAGTCTAGCTACAGGTTTAACTGTGTTGCATATCTGTTGTATACATAGGATATGGCCTAAATTCATCTCATCATTAGCTCCTTTTCTCATGGAATAAATGAATGTATAATTGACCTTGGAACAGTTTCTGAAATATTTATTTAAAGAAGATGGAATGAAAAATAAATTAGTAGCTTTGTTTTCTTTAACTTTACTTTTTCTCGTTAAGGCCTTGAATCTTCTCTAGTGTTAATGACAACATTTTCATAATATTAAGCACTCAGAGGGCAGAGACTATATGCTACTCATCCTCTTACATCCTACTAATATTTGCTGTACACATAATGGTAACAATTACCAGACATTTATTAAGTTACTATGAATAAAATGCTATTACATTAAGAGTAAAAAAATTTATAACCACTTTGTAGTAATTTTCCTACTGTTGAGTAAATAAATGATGAAGAAAAAGGATTACAGCTCTAACCTTGAGATTTTTCTCCTTTTTTTACATGAGAATACAAATGCATTCTATTCTGATAGGAAATAAAAGAGCAAATAATCANCCCCATACTTCTAAGTAAGTTGAACTCAAAGGATAACAGCACTGGATGCAGGACACTGATTGAAGAGTACTTTCATGATAGAAAGCAAGTGGATCTTCAAGTATTGATTATAATGTTCTTAACACCATTCACAGAATGGTACCTAAATTCTAACCCTCATAAGGCAGAGACTGCGTTTCCTTTACCACACAGTATCTGGAACTTGACTGAGAGCTGACATAAGGTAAACATTTGTTGAATGAATGAATGAGTGTACAATTGATCCTGACCTTTCCAGTAAAATTTAACTAGATTTTTCATTGGGCCAGGGAGTTAAGAGTATTTTTAGGTCAAAACTCCTACTCTTTTCATAGTTTGTTTGCACTGAATAAGTTTGAAAAAAAATACCCTATCACCAAGACTCAAAAAGCAGTGACTTAATACACAATAATGTGTATCCAATTTAATTCTCAGGCTTGGAGTTGCACAGTAAGATAATTGCAAGGATAGATCACTGTAAGCTATGCTAGTGGTAAGTCTGAACTAGGGCCAAAATGGCCGCTTGGTGCTATTACAATTACGAATGATTGGTCACTTTGGTAGTATCTGGCATTACAGATAGCTAAGGAGCCTAAAGAGCTCAGCCTAAGACAGGATCCCAACTCCTTGCCTTGAAGTCTTATGCAAAGCTGCCAACATGCAGACGTGCCTGGACCAGACATCATTGTAAATGGAAGAGAGCTAGTTTATTCATAGCAAATGGAGTTGTTTCTCCTCAACCACATGACAAATGTCAGTATTTCTTTTCTGCCTCTAGTAGAATCCCCTCCCAATCTCCTGTTAATCAGATGGTCTGTCCTTGGTGTGTGTTATTACGTTGGGGTAATTTTTAGTGTCAGAATAATGCTGCAAAATTTTCCAAAACCTGCAAATTTTTCACTATACCTTATCTGGCTCTGTGGCCTCACAATTTGATGACCAAACTTTATAATACCAAGACACATGAAAACAGGTTCATGAAGACAGGCTTCAGTATCCATTTAACTTGGTGTCTTCCTGAACTAGCTGAAAAGTGAAGGTAACAAACACCAATAATATGATTTGTATTTCTATGTGCCTTCGTTTTCTTGTTCTGAATATTAACGTGAACATCCCACCAAAACATCGGACATATATTTTTGTAGCTTACAGACATCTGTTATATCCTGTGAGTTGCAAAATATTCAGTAATTGAAGACTGTTCCAATCTTGCAGCTTTTGGAATTCAAGATTTAGCAAAGATCAAAACCCTCTACATGTGTGTATAGCGTCAAACATATTAGAGTAGAAACTAAGTTATGTGTGGTAAGAAAACAGAAGGGTAGAATTTTAAAATTTAAAGACAATGATTTTTAAATAAGTCACTTTTCACCTTACTGAACTTCAACTTTCAATGATACACTAACAGTCGTTTATTTCTGTATTTCACCAGATTTACTCTAGAGCTGAATCTTAGAAATGGCTTTTTCAGAAGCTAGTAATTTAAAATACTCAAAAATTACTTACTCAAAATAGTTCATGTTCTGTAATTTTTTGGCTACATACTTAGCAATAGATACACTTTAATTTTTATTCTAAATGAAGCTAAAGCATCAAATGGCCACAGCGATGATCACATATTTTGAACCTCATTCTATTCCATAGAAGATCTGGAAGTGACACAATTTGCTTTTTAAAGTCAAAACTGTTAGAAATTTAAACCCATGTTCCTAGAACTAGAGTGAAATAATGAAATTGGGTTATTAATAGAAATCATTAAAACCCTCTGAGAGAAGAATATTTGCTGTAAGCCACATATTCTCTGGGCAACTACCACCTTTCTCGAAGCGTATTTAATACTGCTAACCTTGAAACACATATGACACCTTCCTGTCATCTGCTTATCATTAGGATGTATCAGAAAACAATCCTACTGCATGGTCTAGCCAACTGCTCACTATTTTATTTGTCAAAAAATAAATAAAAATAAAAGTTTCACCTCATTCACTCAGTGTTTTCAGACATTTATTTACTAAATGATTTTAAAAAAAGGTTCTTAGGAATATAATCTGTATGAAATTGCCTCAAAAATGGTTAACTTAGGAAATGAAATGTCTGATTAAGATGCATTAGAAATCTTAAGAAACAATAATGTTACATGTGGGATGATCAGAATGATAGCTATTATAATAAAGACATTAGGGAAATGGTTGTTAATAATCTCAGAACTTTGACAGAACGTTAAATTGCCTTTTTCTGTATCAGAAGTAGCTACAATTGCTTCTAAAAAGAAAGAATAAATAACAGGCTCTTGCAGGGAAGGTCCCAGCCACTCCAGGAAAACAGGGTAAGGGTATAGCCCTGGATCTCTCTTGGGTAACCTCTAGAGAATTTGCTTGATATCTGGGAAGGCAGGATCAGACAGACTCCGGCTTTTGCTTTCATCTAGGTACCCAGCTGTATCACAACTGGTCAGGTAACATTTCAGTGTTCACATCCCTGGTGGCATAAGAGTGTTTCCTCAGAATTGCTGGGGCCCACACCATGTAGCTTCAAGTCATTTACTTAGAAACTGCAGCCTCCTTGGAGGTCGTGTTGAAATATTAGGATAATCAGGTTTCTCTTAGTACTTCACACGCCTCAGTCTCTTTATGTAATATCATGTTGGGCACCCACCATAGGTAGGGCTGGTTTCTCAGGCTCTCAGTACAAGGTACACCTCATTCAGGTTTACAAAGAAATATAGATTTTTAATCCTCAGAGCCTTAAATGCAGTTATAATTTAAATTATAAAGTTTCCCCAAGTGATTTATTTATTCATTTGGATAAGTAAATTGCTTTATATACATGAAAACATTGAATGGGTAACCAAACATATGGGCATGCTGCTTCCCCATTGTTTTCAGCCTCACCCTTAGATTTTGTAAAAATGCTATTGGTTTTTATCTCACCAATTCCTCATGTTCTCTTAACTCCTTAATATTTTGCAAATTGGCTTTCCCATCCACCATTTTCTAAAATGGTCTTTTCTATTTTCTTCTTAGTATGTTGACTGCTTAGGCTATTACTCTCTGATTTCTGTCTTTTAACCACAACCATTCCTTCTTCCTTCCATGGCTACAATAAAATATAGTTTGTCCTCTTCCTTCACCTTCAAGATCAAAATTGAGGAAAAGGAAGGCCTTGCCAAAGAACTTATTGTCTAATACCTATTAACAGTGACTTCAAGCTTTGTCCCAGTATAGGAAGTACCAAGAGAGTTGCCCAGGTCTGTTTCCAATTCTTAAAAAGGCTCAAATAAAAGTTGTGTGTGTGCACGCATGTATGTGCATGTACGTGTGTGTATGTGTGCGTACATGCGCACACACACGGCAGGTATGGTGGGGCAGAAATTTTAAAAATATCACTGTTTTGTTTTATAACAAGATACATTCATTCCATTGTGAGAAAGATGGCCTTGCTAATTAAGAAGGCAGGCAGGGAAAAGTTTTCTCTCTTGGAGTTGACAGTCTGCCTCCAAAAAATTATTGTTTATCTTTGGGAAGTATGTGAATTTGATCGCACAGTCAGAACAGTAATTAACAATGTTTTTAGTTATCCCTGGAGGGAAGAGTTTCAGGGGGACTAGACTAGGAGATCCTGTTCATCAAAAACTATTTTGTCTAATTGGGAGTAACGGGGCCTCTTCTCCCATCCTCCATCTCTTCGGTGCCTGCAATTTTGTGATGTATAAGAAATATATATTTTGTTATTCAGATGGCCAAACTTTATTTCTCATATGCATTTGGTTTTTGTCCAAGGCTCCTGGCTCAGAGCTGGCAACACGCTTGGAATTTCCTGTGATAAGAGCAATAAAGGTGTCTTCTATTATGTTAATAATGCAGTTTTTGTAAAGCTCTTGGATAACCTAAGGGTTGGAAGCTGGTTGTCAGGAAAACCAACCTTGTGATTAGAGGGTTGGAACTTTCAGTCCTACAGCCTTACCTTTGAGGAGGGGGAGAGGATTTGGAGGTCGAATCAATCACCAATGCCCAATGATGTAATCAAACGGGCCTATGTAATGAAGCTTTCATAAAAACGCGGAAGGACGGGGTTTGGAAAGCTTCTGGGTTGGTGAGCCTGTGGAGATACAGGGAGACCACTGCGCTGGAAGAGGACATGGAAGCTCCATGCTCTTACTGCACACCTTGCCCTATGCATTTTTTTCCATCTGGCTGTTCCTGAGTGATATCCTTTATAATAAACTGGTGATCTAGTAAGTAAATGTTTCTCTAAGTTCTGTGAACTGCTCTAGCAATTAGTCAAACCTTAGGAGGAGGTCCTGGGAAGCTCTGTCAGCACAGGAAACAGCCTGAGGCTTGCCCCACTGGCATCTGAAATGGAGAGTGGGGAGGGCAGTCTCATAGTATTGAACCCCTAACCTGTGGAATCTGATACCTGCTGGTGTGTGTGTGTGGGGGGAGACACTCTTTCCCATTTTGGAATTGGGTCTAGGAACCCTAGAACACTCTACCTTCCACATGTCTCTCAACAAAAGTAAAATATGTGCTTAATTCAAAGGGCAAAAATCCTCTTAAAAGTGATTGGCAGGTGACCTAAAGGTTTAATTTACACTGAGTTTCTTAGACTTGGGACTTTTGCTGTTGGGGAAAGGGGGATGGGTCCTGAAGGAGAGATTAAATGGATGGAGTTTCGTAAAAGGTCGTTGGAAATTTAGATGTTAAAGGTTAGAAAGACATTTTCCCAGAGAGGCTCAACATGAAGATGAGGAAACAGGATAGAATCTAGAATTGTTTATGACCTGGAAGGTTTTAACTTCTTGGCTGCTTTTTCTTGGTTTTACATATGATCCTTTCCTGCATACATTAATTCTACTAGAGTAGGCAGTTACTTGGCTTTAACAGGATTCCTGGAGGCCAGCAAAGGGTCATGGCTGGCTCTTGGGGAAGTTAGAGACCCGTCCTGGCCTTCCCAAGCAAAGCCACCAAAAGCATTCCAAAAGCAAAGCCACCAGAAGCCAGATCAAACTAGACAGGCCTAAGACAAAGAAGGTCAGAGACCCTGACCAAGTAAGGAAGAAAAGCATGAAACCTTGCTCTCAAAGAAATCTCCTCCCCCCAGTAATAAATACTCCATCCCCTAGTTAACAATTGTCAATAAAAAATAGAGACCCAAGCCACTGGGTTTGGGTTTGGGTTTGGATTTGAGCTCTCCCTTTAGCCCACTCACTCTTACATCTTACTTTAATAAACTTTCCTACTTGTACCACTCAACTATTGTGTCTGGTCTATTTTTGAATTCCTTCTTCAGAGGAGACCAAGACCTCCTAAGGATGGGTTGGAGGGAGACCCCAGGGCCTAACGGTCTCCCCAGTCCACCTGGCAACATTACTAACCACATGATCTCTGAGAAAATTCTAATAAACGTATAAAATCCTTGTTTACATATGAAAATCAAGGAGTGAGGACTGAGCTGGCAAGGAAAGAACAAGAATTGAATTAATTCACCATCAGATGAGCAGAGTCTGAGATAATCATGAGAATATAATGCACCCAGGAATTCACAACAGCCTTGGGGAGGGCACTGGACTTTCCACCAATCATGGAGTACAGGTTGAGTCTAAATTATCTGTCAAAGGATAGTGTTTCTAGCAGATTTTTGAATCCCACACTTAGTAAACATTCCCTATAGCTCTCTCAATCTCTGCGTCCTAAATTTAAGCAATCTCATCCACTCCCTTGGCAGAGAGCATCGAGTCTTATACCTGGGACATATTCAGTCATTTGTTAGATTGAATTTCCCAGTTGAGATCACTTAAAATAATCTCATTACTAGGTAAAGAACAGAATCATTTTGCTGATACCTGAGGCAGTGACTGAGTCTACTCTGAACACTATTAAGCCCAGTGTGACTAGTAGAGTGCCTTGATCTCTGAGAAGTGCTTAGTAAATGTTTATTGATGATTAATCCAAAAGGTTCCAGAAGCTTTACAGGAAGTTGTAAACAGACTGAAAAAAATCTATAAATCCCTCAAGACAGGGCCAGTCTTACAAGAGTATTCAAACTGTTTTCTCTGAAGCAGTTTTAGAAGAAAGAACCATGAAAAGACAATTCTAAATATCCTATCTTATGATATGGGTTTGCAAATGCAATCAGAATGCCAAGTATTCATATAAAGAGCTTATCTTTCTGTTGTTGTTGTTTTAACCTTCCCTTATTCCCCATTTTATGATGAATAATTTCAAACAGAAAATTGAGAAATAATAAATGAGTACTCGTATGTTTATCATCTAAATTCAACAAGTATTAATATTTTGCCATATTTACTTGCTTTCTCTCTTACTCTCTTCTAATTCTGGGAGGAACATGTCTTTCCCACTAATAATTTAATATTCATCTCCCAAGAATAAGCATATTTTCCTTTGTAACCATAATACATCATTATCACGCTTAAAAATTTAGCAATTCTGCAATATTATTCAATATCCAATTTACATTCAAATACTCTCAATTGTCCCTAAAATTTCTACTATAGTTACTTTTTTAAACCAAGATCCAATAAATTTTCCCATATTGCTTTTGCTTGTTATGTCTAGAGCATTCCTTGACCACTTTTTTCCCCCTCATTACATTGACTTTTTGAAGACATCAGGGCAGTTGTTTTGTAGAATGACCTACAATCTGGATTTCTCATATTGTTTCTTCCTGATGTTAAGTAACCTGTTTCTCTGTTCTCTGCATCCTGTGAACAGAAAGTTAGATCTAAAGGCTTGGTTAGATATTTTAAAAAATATATACTTTTAAGTTTATTTATTTTGAGTGAGGGAGGGACAGAGAGAGAGAGAGATAGAAAAAATCCCAAGCATGTTCTGTGCTGTCAGCCTGGAGCCCAACGCAGAGCTTGATCTCAGAAACTGTGAGATTCTGGGGCGCCTGGGTGGCTTAGTCGGTTAAGCGTCCGACTTTCGCTCAGGTCATGATCTCGCGGTTCGTGGGTTCGAGCCCCGCGTCGGGCTATGTGCTGACTGCCAGCTCAGAGCCTGGAGCCTGTTTCAGTCTGTGACTCCCTCTCTCTCTGACCCTCCCCTGCTCGCGCTGTCTCTCTCTCTCTCTCCTAGAAATAAATAAAACATTTAAAAAAAAAAAAAGAAACTGTGAGATTGTGACCTGAGCTAAAATCAGACACTTAAGCAACCAACTGAGCCACACAGGTGCCCCTTAAGTTAAACAGTCTTGACAAGAATACTCTATAGGCAATACTTTGCACTTCATATTACTTCAGAATGCACAAAATATCAGCTTCTCCCATTACCAATGAAGTTAAATTTGATGTCTTGGTTAAAGGTTTCCACCAGATTTTTTCAGTAAAGATAAGTTTTCCCATTTGTAATTGACAAGTAATCTGTAAGGTAATATTCTGAAATTTTACTATTACTCTGTTAACTACTAAAACTTTCATATAATGGTTTCAGCATCCATTGGTAATCTATTTCTGAATCAATTGTTTTACTCGGAATTACTCATCACTTTCTATTATTACCATAAACACAAGTTAAGTGATATCCTACAGGAAGTACAAAGAGGAAGCCAAACCATTAATGGGAATTTTTTTGTCTTGAACTCATTTGGGAGCCTCCGGATCAGCATATAAATAAATAGACAGTAGATGGGATATGTTGAACACATAGCAGAACATGTTTGTTTCTATGCAAAAGATACTTGAAAATTAGTTCAAGGATTTAAGGAAGTTTGGAGAAGATATCCTTTATAGTTTGTCATATGCACTATGGTGATCCTTGTCCATTGTTAGTTACTTATTTTAAGAGAATCTTAAACAGTTTGATAATAAGCATGTTAGTATCACTTAACAAGAAGCAAGAAACAAAGGTGGGGGGGTAACATAAACAGTAAATACCTTTGAAATCTGAATAGTAAGACAGTAAAAGTAACTTAGACCAACTGATATCTTCAAGAACGGAAAGAATTTCTAGATTTCTCTGGTGCAGATCATTTCAACACTATCTAAATCAGGAATTGAGTGAGTACAAAGGGCTGGAAGTTCCTTGAGTCATTAAGAAGCACAACTCTTGGGGCGCCTGGGTNTATGATCTAAGATAGAAAATAGGAGGCTTGCCTTTATTTTTTTTCTGAGTATATATATATACATACATATATATATGCACACACACATAATATGTATATATATATTTTTCTGAGTATATATACATACATATATATGCACACACAATATCTCTATCTCTATCTATCTATCTATCTATCTATCTATCTATCTGTTATGCCATTAGTAAAACATGCAAAGTTATAAGGAGAATAATAAATATATCCCCTAATTACACCTTCCAGATATATCCTTTTCAAATATTTTAGTTTATAACATTCAGGATTTTTTTCTATACATATATATTTTAAGAAAAATACAATGATGCTATTTCACTGTTTCTGTAATATACTTTTTCATCTAATGTATATTATGGACACCTTTCTGTCTCAATAATATAGTTTTATATTATCATTATGATGGTAGAAATTATTACATTATATAAATGTACTATGGTTTATTAATAGCAATCTGTTGAAAGTAACAGGACATTACTAGTTTTCAGTGTTGTGAAAATATTACAGTGATTTTTCCTGTATTTCAGTTTTTTTCTGTTATCATAATATTTTCCCATATAAAAGTTCTCAAAGTAGAATTGCTAAATCCAAAGATATACACTTAAAAACAACTACTTGCAATACATTTAAATCCATTTGTTGCTACATATTTAGCTCCTTGCTTAATTTTTTTGTTTAAATCTGACTTTTAAATTTTATTTTGCCTAAATTTCATTTTTAGAGCACTTTCTTATCACATATTGCTTATTAGCTTCTATAAATCTACCAGAAAGCTAGATATGACATCACTATCACCCTCAAGTGTCTCTTTGTTTTGTAAATATCTTTAGCCTAGTAATCTAAGGCAAGTGGATTTCTATAGATCTCCAGACTACCAAGTGGTTTATTACAATGACAGCAAATCTTACACCAAATTCTTTTACAAGGGTTGATTGGCAAGCGGACACAAACATCATACACCCTTTTCTTATAAGTTCAAGGGAGCCCATTTCTCTGTCCTGAGAATCTTTGGATAAAACTGTGAATGGAAATTACTTTTCTTTTTTTTTTTATTTTTTATTTTTAGGAGAGGAGAGAGACACAGCGTGAGCAGGGGAGGGTCAGGGAGAGAGGGAGTCACAGACTGAAACAGGCTCCAGGCTCTGAGCTGGCAGTCAGCACAGAGCCCGACGCGGGGCTCGAACCCACGAACCGCGAGATCATGACCTAAGTGAAAGCCGGACGCTTAACCGACTAAGCCACCCAGGCGCCCCTGGAAATTCCTTTTCTTTTATATTCTAGGGATTTGCAACAATGGAAGGGCCAGCCAATTTTTGAGCTGGGTCAGGCAACAAAATAACTCCATGAAAGCGAATGACGTAGTACTGCATGGTGGTTCAGACCTGAAACACATTTTTAAAGGTATAGAGCTATTGGGCTTTTTGTATTCTAATACTTGTTTAGGAAAGGGTAGTGATGTCCTTATCATCTTTCCAGGCAACAGCAAACTTTAAACACCTGTCACTTTACTACATAGATTTCTAAGATCCTTCATACTGAATGGCAAACTTTCTGGTGTAGTTTAATTAATAATATTTGAAGTGCTTACCTTGAGATGTGGATTACTCATCAGAGCTTTTCAAATACTAGGCAATAGTTTACATTTAATTTAAACAGTCACCCATACACACATGTTACACTCTTTAACCAGAGTTTTAAAAAAGTAAATTATCTTCAGGCAGTATAACACGTGCTATTATTTCTTATTGCTGTTATTAGTATTATCATTATTATTCCTATTTTATAGATGAGAGAACTAAAGTTCAGGGTTTAAATAATTTGCTGAAAATCATACAACTAATATGGAAACAACTCTGTTTACGTAAATCAATACTTAGCTCTGGGCTTTCATCATCCACAATAAGGAGGTAAACACTATGGTTATGTAATTTTCACAGCTAATCAAAGAACTTTGAGAACAAACATGAATATGTGTGAAAACATAGATATTAATCATTTTGAACAATATAATAGACAATACACTTGTTATTAACAGTTTGAGCAATGAAGAGATGTTCCCATGTGTGATTATTTCCTATATTAGACTTGGAGAAAGGCCAGGGTATCATGCTACCTACAGGAGGCGTCAAAATTCATGATGATGCTTAAAAGCTTCTTGGTAACCAGGCTTTATATAGAGATGAAGCTTAACAAATGAATCATCAATATATCTATTATATTATTTTTTCTCTTCTTTGGAAGAGGCTATGATGAATAAGAATCTCATGAAATCTTTCAAAATATATGCCTACATCCCTGTGACAATTTTTTAAAAACTTTTTTGAAATGTTTTTTATTTATTTATGAGAGAGACAGTATGAGCAGTGGAGGGTCAGAGAGAGAGGGAGATACAGAATCCGAAGACAGGCTCCAGGCTCTGAGCTGGCAGTCAGCACAGAGCCCGACGCGGGGCTCGAACCCACGAACCGTGAGATCATGACCTGAGCCGAAGTCGGACGCTTAACTGACTGAGCCACTCAGGTGCCCCCCGTGACAATTTTTAAAATATTGTCTCAGTAAGCATTTGGCAGGAACTGTATGCCAGACATTACAAAAACACAATTTCTAGCAAATAATTTCAGAATCAGTATTCTCTGATATGGACTGAGGGATGTTCTGCATCTTCTAAACTTTTAGTATAAAAATCAAATTTCTAAACTCAGTTTTTATTGTCTTTTCTCATTTCTTTTCTCCTGCTAGCCTAATTTTCTGTCTTCATGAATGACCACAACTCTGTTAACACACTGTCCTGTCCTTTGGCCTTTATTTTTATTGCCTGCTCCGTGTGGTACACCTTCGCGATACTGTGTCCTTGCCACCACCTCCCAGCTTTTTTTTTTTTTTAATGTTGTGTCTCTTGTATGCCACATTACCTGACATATCACAGGTCCTTAAGACTGTGTGGAATGAGGGGCGCCTGGGTGGCTCAGTCGGTTAAGCGTCTGACTCCGGCTCAGTTCATGATCTCACAGTTCGTGGGTTCGAGCCCCGCGTCGGGCTCTGTGCTGACAGCTAGCTCAGCGCCTGGAGCCTGTCTTCAGATTCTGTGTCTCCCTTTCTCTCTGACCCTCCCCTGCTCAGGCTGTCTATCCCTCTCTCTGAGAAATAAATATAACATTAAAAAAAAAGACTGTGTGGAATGAATAAAGGCATGAACACATATATTCATTTTTATCTATTACGTTTTGCCTGATCTATTTGGATTTCCCAGACCTTAGAGCTGCCAGGAAAGGAAAAAAAAATTGGTTTGGGCACTGGAAAAAGATTTAGGGGCATGTGGTGGGTCTGCAACACAGAGATGTGACCTCAGGGAAGTATCATCTGCACTTTATCCTGATGTTCTATTTCTTTCCTTGTGTGCACTGCGGCTGCATTCTGTATTCTAGCAACAGACAGGCCCAAACAGATGCTGATGATTACATGAGAAGTGTGGATTTAGTGACCACATAGTAAGATCAGTAATAAATGCAAAGGCATTATTTACCTGAAAGTTACACATGAGTTTTCAATGGCAAATGTATTGGAGCAGACACTGCAAAATTATACTTACAACCCATTTAACTTAAATTTAGGTAACTTATTTTATGGAGGTACATTAGCTACTTTAGTTTTGCATGATTTTAAACAATTATTATTAAATACAAATATTTCTTTACCTACGTAGTGGTATGGACTGACATAGTTCCCAGTCCTAGGCTTAAAGGTAATGTTATACTATTTCACTGACTGGAAACCCCACCTAGCCAGCAGCACAGATGATGTCTAGCCAGCACTATTTTAAACATGTCAAAGAACCTAACAAGCCCATCTTTTTTTTTAACGTTTTATTTATTTCTGAGAGAGGGAGAGAGACAACGTGAGCAGGGGGAGGTTTAGAGAGAGAGGGAGATACAGAATCCGAAACAGGCTTCTGGCTCTGAGCTGGCTGTCAGCACAGAGTCCAACACGGGGCTTGAACTGACAAACCATGAGATCATGACCTGAGCCGAAGTCAGATACTTAACCAACTGAGCCACCTAGGTGCCCCCTAACAAGCCCATCTTAATCCAAGTGTCATATGCACCTTGATTGCTAAATTTAACTTTGTGAATTCTTTTTTCCTAAGAATATATGCATTTTCAGCTCTACTAAACACTTTTTATTAGATACAGTAGAATTAATGCATGCATGTGTGTGCGTGTGTGTGTGTGTGTGTGTGTGTGTGTGTGTGTGTGTGTTGTATACCTGTTGGGGGAACAGGAGAAACAGGTGATATATTGAAACACATTTGTTCATCCATTCCATACAAATTGTCTGGGATTCTTACTTCTTTACATTCTAAACCAAAAAATCGACTCTTTGGGCTTCAAGACTTCTAAGACTTGAAGGTACAGGATAGAAGATTTCTGTGGCAGCCTAAGACATCTGAAACCAAATGAAGGCTTAATAAGGAGTGGAAAGCCATCCACTTTTATAGGATGCTTAGCTGCTGATATTAGGTTTCTCGTGCCAAATTTGACAGCAGGCTAACCATACATACTTGGGCATGTTTGAATTGGGGATTGTTACCTCTAATGTCTAGGTAATGACCTCAAACAGATGTAGCATTCTTTTGCTCTTCGCAGGACAAGGACGCACTCTGAAAATAAATTTGTCTCTAATTTCCTTTGTTTCCACTTCTATTTTGATTTCCTGAGACTGCTGTATTTGGCACGCGGACACATTTTCCAGATGAGGCCGTGAGAAAAGCAACAATCAGGACATGGTTTATGATGTTCTTTTCAGGTTGCTTTATGCAGCACCATATCTAAAGAAACCAGCCTTCCTGAATGTCCAGGCAGGTGGCTCTTTTATGAAGCCCACTGAAATAGCTCATCCCAAAATGGACAAGTTACAAGCTACCAACTGAGCAGGTAAAAGCACTGCACTCCAAGTTCTCTGAGGTCAGTCAGTTTGACTAAATGTACAAAGACGAGAACTACACGAACTTTGAGGCTGCTTTTAAAATGGGTCAATAAATAATCACCATTCAATCAGAGCAGCAGTGGAAAGACTGGATGTATTCAACGGCAGTAAAATGGAGTTGAAAGCTACTTTCTTTCCATTTAACCGAGCTGTTGTAAGGATCAAGTGAGAATCCAAATAAAAATGTTTCAGAAAACGTTAAATGTAATTCCTATCTATCCCACACATTATCTTTTCTATTATTATTCTATTATTTTTTTCATGACTCCAGCTAGAGAGAGCTAGAAGTAATATCTGAATTATTACTCTTTACAAAATTATTAGAAATGAATGCTCTCTTAAAAAAACAAATATAGGATGGGTAGCAAATTAGTGGCTCTCAGGTCAAGCTTGTAGGTGTATTTGGTCACAATGGACTTTTCATTTTAATACACTAGTCATCAAAATTAAAAATTCAGAATGCTTCCAAAAGAAATGTTGGATTTCTCTTCTTTATTGAGAAATTGGGATATTTGGAAGCAATGGGTTCTCATTTAACATTAAATCAGTCACTCACTCAACAATATTTATTGAGGTTCTATTACATGCCTGGCACATTTCTAGGTATTAAGAAGGTGACAGAACAAAGTCTGGCAAAAAGCAGCTAAAAAATATCAGGAGCTGCTTCCATGTATAGGCACATGCTGTCTAGTTTTTATCACAGCACCCCTCCCCCCCATCCATAGTCTGAATACCAAGCCTACAGTACTCATTTATTTTAACTGCCTGGTCCCTGTAAACATTGGTGTCTGTGATACTTGCAATGTAATTGCAGTTTACACATATACGCCTATGTTCTAGAAAAATGTATTTAATGGACCAGGTTTATTCATTTCAAACAGTAGTACATGAGAGGTTAGGTTAGGAGGAAAATTGTTGTTATTAAACTCAACTCAAGCTTCCATCGAGTACCTGCTATATGTACATTCTTTGAGAGGATAGTCTGGGAATAGAGCCTTGAAAAGAGTGGAATTTCCACAGTAGAACGTGTGTGTGTGTGTAAGTGATATGTCTGGGGAAGGTGGTAGAACTGGACTGTTCAAAAGTGTTGAAGAGACCAGCTTGGCAGGAACACGGGACAAAGGAAGGAGAAGAATATTCTGTGACACTCCACACAGTCAGAAGGGGCCAGTGCAACTGTCACTCTGTTCAAAGAATTAGCTATTCCAGGTAAACAAATCCTCCAGAAAAGAACAGAAGGATAACATAGAATCAAGTAGTTTTAAAATACTATATTCTTATAATGCCTACATAATAGAACAGGAGCACATACTTGGATTATGCAGTTGCTACTATACTTCTAAAGCTTTGAAAAGGGAAAACAGACAATTGAAAGTTTTTAAATGTCTACGTTATTTGGTCCCACATAAATTCCCACATACTTGGGCATGATTGAACCATTTAAACCAGTTTTCTCACACAGTACCCCAACATATTAAGCTTGATGAATCATCGTGATGAAAATATTGATTAAGCCCTGGCTTCAGTCTAGGAAATACTTTAGCTTGTTCATGGGTCAAAAATAACCTCTGAAATCATATAAGTCCCATGACACTTCTGGAAAGGATGGTAAAATGTAGTAAATTGTATGTGCACATAAACTATATATAACTATATTATGGATAGAGTTTAGAGCAGTAGTTAAGGAGGTAGAATGCCATGTTAGCACATGACATTTTGTAGTTCAGGAAAGAAAACTTCTAATGTCTTTAGAGGGCAAGAAATCTCCTCCTGATCAACATCCAATTTATTTACCTTATTTTTGTAAGTACTGTGTAAATACCATGTGCCTGGTGCTAGGTTAAGGACAATGGAAATGGCAGCTTAGAGAAATCACAGAACTTGTCCTTGAGGAACTCATAATTTTCAGGGGTCTGGTTTTCCAATGTAGCATTTGTACAGGGTTAAGGGAAAGCAGAGTATCTCATTTTCTATTCTCTTCTCAGTCCCAGGGTAAGGCAAGTTTTGTTGTTAGGAATTGATTGACTCCTAAACTATATTAGCAATTGTGATGAGTACAATTAACTGATGAAGAATTTATTATCACATAACAGTATCCTAAGAATTACATCTGATGTTTATTTCATCTTGTTCTGTATAGTACATTGGGCAAAGAGGGATACAAAGAAATAATAAAAATCACATCCTTTTGACACTTGGCTCATCTGTACCTGTCACTCCACTAGACACTTCATGGACATTATAATTTTTAAACTATGACCCAGGTCTGTCAGGTTGCAAAGTCTGTTTTCTTTCCCCCCTACACTAGCTCTGGTGCTTGCCCTTAGCGAACTCATAAATCTAGTGGGAAAGGCAAGGCTGCTACATCCACATAGAGCAATAACAGAATAAACAGAATCTAGTTCTGTCCCCTTGATTTTAATGCCAAAACAAACAAACAGCAACAACAGAAACAGCAAAACTAGTTCAGGAAAGGGCTAAGTTACTCAGAGCAGGACTTCTGGGCTCCATCTCTCCTGCATCATAGACCTAGGTTTGAACATCAGGTTTTCCCTCCACCACTTTTTAATGTGTGACCTTGAACAGTGATGCTATTTCCTTGTCTGCCCCATGGCAATAATACCTACTGCACTCTGAGAATTACAGTTAGGTGTAAGGCACCCTGCATGGTGTATGACGCAAAAAAAGAACCTCTGTGTTATTCACTTCAATCGGCAGTTTTTTTGCCCCCTCACATTATTTGACCACAG
This sequence comes from Crocuta crocuta, assembly GCF_008692635.1. Lineage (NCBI taxonomy): Eukaryota > Metazoa > Chordata > Mammalia > Carnivora > Hyaenidae > Crocuta > Crocuta crocuta. The sequence continues at coordinate 789,479 of NW_027527389.1, read as the reverse complement.
TAATTTTTGACAAGGCAACTAGTGATAATTCTCCTGAAACAACCTCATTTCTTAGGTCCTGAGATTCCAGTCTTAAAGTTTTTCTTCTATCTCTTTGGATAAGCTTGCTTTATTTATTTATTTATTTATTTATTTATTTATTCGTTCGTTCATTCATTCATTCATTTAGTTATGGCTCAGTGCTAGGCCTTTACTTGTTTCTTTTTTCATAGTATACTCTCTTTCTGTACAATCTCATGTGCAACCAACAGATGCATGCACACATACATTCCAACAAATCCATAGTGACATTTCAGACTTTGACTTCTCTTTTGAGTCTCAAACAGGATTGTGCAACTATTTAATACCTCTACTCATTGATGAATCACTAAATTCTACTCCTGAAACCAGCATTACATTATATATTAACTAACTAGAATTTAAATAAAAACTAAAAAAATAAATACCCCCAAATCGCTCCACTTGACCAGCATCCCAATGGGCATATGTCTACACCTTAAACTCCCTATATCACACTGACTCCTCCACTCAGCCACCTCTTCCTCTACTCCTGTTTTAGAGAATGACACCACTAACCTTCTAGTTGTTCAAACCAGACAGCCATGCGTCATCTTTGACAATCCTCATTTCCTTTTCCCCATATCAAATTGATTGTGAAGTTTTTCACAATATATTTTAATATACTTTAAATCAAAACTTCAACTTTTTATCCACCCTCATTGCACCCTTGTGAAAGCCAACTTTGCCTCCAGACTGAACTATAGAATTTTATATACTTTATCTTTTTTGATCCAAATCATCCTACACATAGTCATCAAAAAGTTCTTTTAAAACTGAAAACCTACTCATATGGTACCTCTACTTTAAGCCCTTTAATGGCTTTCCATTGCTTTTGAAATAAAGAAAAAATCTTAGCCTTTGCCTACACTGTAATCTGCCACTTAAGTATTTCTCCAGCTTCACCTCATACCATTTATTCCGCATCACCTTCGATGATCTTCAGCTAGACTATCCTTTGTCAAGTTCTTCAAACGCTCCAAATCTTTTGCTGGGTCAGGTTTTTTTTACCTGATGTCCTTTCTACATCTTTGCCTGGTAAATTCTTTATCAAATGGCATGTATTAGTTTAAACTTTCTCAGAGAAACCTCCAGGAACCTCTAGACTGGGCTGGATGTGTATTTTGTTTTGTTTTGTTTTTGTTGTTTTTTGTTTTGTTTTTTTCTTTATGCTTTCACAGAACTTTGTGTTTCTACTTCTTAGCACTTAGCATAGTCATAATATATTTGTTTCTTTTCCATTCTCTGCTGAAGCTTGCTCCATAGAACAAAAACTATTACTTTCATTCACCAGTGCCAGTATATCCCCACTACCTAGTACAGTGCTTTGTATAAAATAGGTGGTCAATAAATATTTGTTGATAGATTTTTTAATGTTCAACAAATGGTAACAAACAAAAGAAAACACCCACTTGACTATAAACTCAACATTGACTGCTCATTGGCAGAAATCTTTGACCACCTACTGGCTATGTAGGCTCTTAGCTGTCTATCTCTTATTAATTCACCAGCAACAAATCCCACTGTTCTGCCTACTCAGGTGACCATGGTTTTTTCATCCTTTTATTACTGGTTTTCATTTCCAAAACCTTCCTGTAAATGGTTCTCTATCTTTACTTTGGGATTCCCAGTTGTGAACCCTGATGAGTTGGTATGGTATAGAAATATATTTGGTCTTTGTCCCTGTTTCATGAGACAGAGCTCTTAAAACCTTTTGGATTTTCTGAATGACAGCAGTGTCTTTTGTTATTTATAAGGAGTTCCTTTTGAGCACATCTGAGTTTATGTTCATGAGGTGACTTGGGACAGGTTTGGTCACTAGAAGTGTTTAGAAGGTAGGGTTCTCATCCCCACCAACCAACCTTTGGGAAGGAGTTGCAAGAAGAGAAAACTGGAGATTCAGCTCTATAAAAAGTCTTGAACCATGGGACTTGATGAGCTTCTAGGTCACAGAAGGGGAAGAATGTGGTGCATATAGAGAGAGCGGGAAAGCTCTACACACCTTTTTCCTTAAGCCTCACCCTATGTGTCTCTTCCATCTAGCTGTTTCTGAGTTCTATCCTTTTATAATAAATCAATAAATGTTTCTGTGAGTTCTGTGAGCCATTCTAGCAAATTATCAAAACTGAGGAGGGGGTTGTGGGAATCCCATTTATAGCTGGTTAATCAGAAGTATTGGTGAGGACCTGGACTGGTGATTGGCATCTGCAGTGGGAGCAGTCTTGTGGGGCTAAGCCTCTAAGCAGTGGGGATTTGGTGCTATCTCCAGGTAGAAAGTATCAGAATTAAGTTCAATTAGTAGGACACCCAGTCATTGTCAACTGAGAAATTGGAGAGTTGGCTGCTGTAAGAAAACCGCCACTTATCTGGTATCAGGAATATGGAGAATAGAGGAGAAAAGTGGTTTTCCCTTACAGCTGGAGACTACACTAAAGAGCCTAATGTTAGGTGAAATTATCTTAAATTAAGTATCTGTAGTTCTATTTACCTACTACCTAAATGTGTAACTGGTAGCGTCTGGGATTCTCATTCCTGGTGTTTCTAAATTGTGCTCAAATATTAGTGATTATTTGAATAGAGTTGACCCTAAAACAACATGGGGTTAGGGGTGTCAAAAATCCACGTATAACTTTTTGAGTCCCCCAAAACTTAATTTCTAATAGTCAACTGTTACTGGAAGCCTTACTGATAACATAAACAGTCAGTTACCATATTTTGTATATGTATTATATACTATATTCTTACAAAAAATAAGCCAGAGAAAAGAAGATATTATTAATAAAATCATAAAAAAGAGAAAATATGTTTATAGTACTATACTGTATTTCTTTTTTTTTAAATGTTTATTTCTTTTTGAAGGAGAGAGAGACAGTGAGAGTGGGGCAGGGGCAGAGACAGAGGGAGACACAGAATCTGAACCAGGCTCCAGGCTCTGATCTTTCAGCACAGAGACCGATGTGGGGCTTGAACTCATGAACTGTGAAATAATAACCTGAGTCGAAATCAGATGTTTAACCAACGGAGCCACCCAGGCGCCCCTGCATTTCTAACAACAACAATAACAACAAAATCCGTATATAATTTGACCTGTACAGTTCAGATCCTGTTGTTCAAGAGTCAACTGTATATGCTTCTTATCTTAAAAAGCTTTCTCCTTATCTCCTTTGAAGGATGGCATATGTATTTATTTATTTGTTTATTTATCTATTTATTTGCTTTTAAATAACATGGTGCTGAAACCAATTTTCTTTGTACATCTCTGACTATGAAAGCTACAAGTGTATACAGGCATGACAGATTCAGCTATGAAAAAAAAAAGAAAGAAATCTCTCTTCTCTGTTATTTAAAAAACATAAAAGAAACAAGGCTAGGAATGATTTTGCAGGTGAGAGAGTAGCCAGGGCAAGCAATCTTTGGTTTTGGAGATCTAGTTCTAGGTTTTGGCTTAAAACAATGTCACTGTTAAATCTGAAGGGCAGATTTGCCACATGATAATCACAGGGATGTCATAAATTGCATTCTTTCCTTCTCCCTGAAGAGGTTATTATAGAGCAAAAATTATTTTGAAAATGTCATCAGAGAGGTGGAAAAAAATAATCTTCCCCTCTAGGTAGAAGATAATAAAAGACTAAGGGATCCTGGTGGATTTTCAGCTAACACAGGGCACGAACCTTCTTTCAGTTAAAGCAAGAAAGAACGCAGCAAGGTTACATTTCCTTTGTATGACCCTGCTATTTTTATTTTATGGTTATTAAACCTTCATGCTCAAGCTCTTATAGAACATGCGGAGAGCCAGTTTTCAAAATGGGTTAAAACTTTAAGTGAAGAAATTTTGCTCTCAAGGAGGTTGCCTCCTAAAAAAGGAAAAATAATCAGTTGCAGGTGACATTAAATAACTTACAATGTTTTCATGGAGACTCAAAATGGGCAATATCACTGGGCTTAGGAAATATGTTTACTGACTTCTCCTTTCATCTATATTCTTAATTCCATAGGACATTTCAAGGCAGCATGATCAAGAGCCAAGGCCAGAGGTGAAGTGATTTCACAGAGGGGAAAGAGAAGTCTTTACTTATACAAAATGGGAAAAACCTATATAAAATACAGTAAAAGAATAGTTGAAGGGGCTTGTGAGTATCATTTAAAAGCAGGAAAGTCTGCTTGATTTTAAGAAAAAAATGACAAGTGTAAGAATAGTGAGTTTGGTTTCTCATATTTACATGCATGTGTAGGTTTAGCTCTACAAAATAATTAGAGACATAATGTTTGGGTAGTATATTCTAGTTTATGATTTTGTTCCTATAAAATCCTATGTACCTTAAATGCTAGGCGCTTTAATATGTGAGTGTATAGTTCTCATTGTGTAAGATCCTGGAGGTGTAGAAGGTGTTTATATTTGCTGAAAAAGTCAGTGATGAGAATTGGAAATTGAGCATCTATTCAGAATTAAATTTCATTCCCTTAGCTATGGAGCAAAGTTGTTGTTGTTGTTGTTGTTTTCTTCTTCTTCTACTTCCTTTACTGTGCTGAAGGTCTACCTTAGCACCAGTTTCTAGAGCTACTTGAAGCTCAGGCCGTAATCGCAGATTGCATTAATTTTATACACTTGCCAACTTGTCTGGAATACAAATGTGGATCAATGTGGCAGTGTTGCCCTGTGCTCTACACACAGCATTTTCACACAAAGCACAGGTCACCTATTGGGTGGAAATGTGTCTGGTCAGTGATCTCAAAATAAAATGCTGTTGTAGACAATAGCACTCTCAGGCACACTCATTCCACTTAGGACCTATGGACAGAGTGGAAGCCAAGTAGAGTTGAAAAGGTCAAGTGGCTCTCAGACAGAACTCACTGCTTTTGTTCTTTCAAATGCTGTCACTAGTCTTTGCTCTAAAACAGCAGAAATAATGAGCATATGTGCTTCGCCTGAACCCTCGATGTTTTACCAGCTATAGGGCACATTCAGGGGTAGCCAATTGACTCTAAAGGTATCATTCAAATTGAACTTGAATATGTGTGGCTCTGAGGTACTTCCTAGTGCATAAGTTACAGGAGTTTGAAAGCTTCAGACTATTTAGATTACTGAAGTGAAGAGCTAACATAACAAGGCCTATTCCTTTGCAGATTCAGATACATTGCCCATCAGATAATGACTGTTGGGTCTTATTTTACCAAAAGCCAGGAACATAGGCAGCATAGTGGTATTAAGTGAAGCCTAGATTCAGAGTTTAGTGGTTCAGAGTTCTAGTCTTGGTTCTAGCACTTTTAAATTATGAGACCTTGGTCAAGAAACTTTACATTGTGAGGCTTAAAATTCTACCTTTGGGAGATTAACTTTCCTTTATCAATTCAACCTCCACTCTAGAGGGAGGGAGGGAAAAGGGAGAGAAGGTGAGAGAGAGATAGGGAGGAAGAGATTTTTCTAAAAGTCAAACATGACCATGTCATATCCTGCTCTAAAATCTCCAATTATTAAATATCATGGGTTCAAATTTAAGTTCTTAAGGAAGAAAAATGGGTCACTGGTAGATATTTTCTAGAGAGTCAAATGAATAAGTGATCCAATGAGGTAATCAGATAGGTAAAACTGATGATGATAAGACATTTTTTGAACACTTGCTATGTGCTTGATGTCCTGTTGCATCATATAATCAGTTTATTTGATCCTTACAACTACAAGCTTCTAATGATATTCTTACATCGATTATTTTGTTATATTTGGAATCTAGTTTCTTAATGTTTGTTATTTTTAATGTTAATGAACATTTTTGTGAAATACCTAGGCATCTAGACCAGTGGTTTGCAAAGTGTGACTACAGTATTTCATGAGATACCATGATCATTAAAACAAACAAACAAACAAAAATGTTTAGTATTCATATTAAGAAAAGCTAGGTGAAACAGAGATAAATAAGTTTATTTACTATAGGAATTCCCTGACTTTTAATAAAAGTTGGTGTCCTATGAATGTCCCAGGGGTATGGGGTTACTGCTATATTAGTAGGATTCTTCTTGGTTGAACACATATTGAGCTATATTAGTTCTCCACAGAACACAGCTGGAGAAATTCTAATCTAGATAAATCAATCCTAGAATGATGAGTACTTGGCAAATATCCCCAGAGCACTTCCCAAGTCAAAAGGAGCTTGCTACCGCCTGAGGGTTTGGCTTCTAAGTAAGTCATACAGTAAACTTGTAGTCATTCTAAGAAGAAATGCTTGTTCTGAAGCAGTTTTAGAGTCCCCAGCAAGAGCATGTAATATAGAACAGAGGACCTTAATTCAAGTCCACAGAATAATTTGGTACCTGACAAAGCTTTCATAGATCCATGTGAAATTAGAACATTGCACAGTTTAATGGGATTGCACAAAATTTTAAGACAAAGAGGATGTTTAAAAATTATGGTAAATCCAATCTATGCAGTATTATGAAGTGTACTACTGTTTATTCTACTTACTAGAGTGAAGTAGACCTGCATGTCCTGCAAGGGAAACTGTCTACGGCATATTATTAAGTGAGAAAGAAAAATTAAAGAAAGCATATTCTATAATGATTATGTTTATAATGTTAAGATACATGTACATTTAGAAATACATAGAAATGAGCCTGGAAATATGAATATGAAACACTCAGTGTTGTCTGCTGAAAAGATGAACTCTGGGGTATTAAGTTGTGGGTGAAGGAAACATTCAGTTTTACTCTAATAGCCTTAGTATTATTTTAGATTTTGATAACTGGCATGCATTAATTTTGTAATACTTTTATTTTAATTGAATCATACATATTCTAAGCATGAAGAAAAAAACATATTCCAGTGATTTTCTTTTCCTTTGTCTAGAGATGGAATATCAATTATTAATGCCTTTTAAAAGATTATAGAGAAGAATATTAGGAATATACAGAGTTATTTACTATAGGTTCTGGAAAACACCAGGCGTTGTTCACATCCAGCTAGGTACCTTATCCAAGCCTGGGGTATGAGTGGGAAAGGCCATACTGTTGCTTTTAGTATGGAGCCAAAGCCCCAGTACCTTACTTGCACTCCACATGTATAAAACTTCTTTCCAGATCCTTCCAAATGCTTAGATTTCTCTTCTCTTCTTTTCTTGTCTTTTTTTTCTTTTAGATCACATAGGCAGGCAAATGCTAGAAACATCTTTCTTTCTACTACCCCCATGTACTTGTTGACATCTAAGAATCCTTTAGGAATAACTTCACAATTTTACTCTTTCATGAAATGTTGCCTGATTTAGCTCCTTCTCCATCACAGGTGAATAAATGATGCTTTTATTTAGCACATATTATAATGCATTGAAATTATTGTATAACCTTAGCTCTCATCACTAAATCATATACTTTAAAACATTTATCTATCTATCTATCATCTATCTATCTATCTATCTATCTATCTATCTATCTATCTATCTATCTATCATTCTAATCCCAGAGCCTGCATATAGCAGAGTTCATAGTCAGTGCTCAAATAAGTATTTAAAATATGGATGGCTTGGGACACCTGGGGGGCTCAGTCAGTTGAGCATCTGACTCTTGATTTTGACTTAGGTCATGATCCCAAGGTTGTGGGACTAAGCCTTACATCTGGCTCTGAGCCAAGCATGGAACCTGCTTAAGATTCTCTCTCTCTCTCTCTCTCTCTCTCCCCTGCCTCTGCCCGTCTTCCCTATTGTCTATATCTCTCTAAAAAAAGAAAGAAAGAAAATGGATAGCTTTGGTCATGAAGTTAGAATGCTGTGTGTAAGATGCTATAGTGGGCTCTCTGAGGCCTCTGAGGTTCAAGCAGGCTCTCCTAGGAAAATAAGTGAAATGCATACAAATAAGTATCATACTAAGAAGAAAGTGATTAGAGTCATGAGAAGAATTTAGAGACAGTGCTTGCTGTTCTCTCCCCTGAAAAAAAAATTGCTGAACAGTGGCAAATAGTCATGACTGAAACAATTTATGAATTTTAAAAATAAAAAAATAAATTAAAAGAAGGAAATCAGTAGATTTTAAAAAACAAGATGAAAAATCCACAAAATAAGTAATAATGGTATGACCTTCATTATCAGAAAAGAGAGAAGGAAAAAAAAATAGCCTTCATGAAACAAATTTATTCCCTGCATGTAGGATTTTATTTCTTGTTCTCTGTGAAGCCAGATTAGAATCAATTCCCAAAAGAGTGTTGGACTTGAATATGTGTAAAGATTATATGTTGAATAAAAGGCATTTGTAACGGCTAGTAAAATAAAAATAATCTATGGAAAAGAAATTAATAGAGATTCCCTCTAATCTTTGGTTAAATCAATCACATCTTTTGTACAGATTTCAGAGCTTCCAAGCCGGTGTGTTGCACAGAGATTGCAGGTGTATTAGATATTGACCTCCTGCCACCCTCATGGTCATTCCTCACCAGCCGTAAGCAGGCTGGTTCATTTGTCCCAGTGATTTTCTTTGTGTGCTATGATATAAAAAACTTGAGACACATTGATCTACTGTCATTTGAAATCTTCATTCTTTCACATGAACCAGATTTTTTATAAATGCCTATTATAGATGGTAATATAATTGAAGGAAATGGCAGCATAACAAAATAAGATATAAAGTTTAAAAATTAATGATCATTACCAATTCAAAATTATCTGTGTCCTAAAGAAGTGACTTAACTTCTTTTATCCTTAGTTTGCTTATCTAAAATGTACAAAAGAGTGTCTGCCAAGACTATTTTCATATGATTTCTACAAATATCACATAAAATAATGGATATAAAAGTGCTTTGAGCTTTGTGTGTTATTAAATTATAAGACCGTCAATGGCAGCTTACACTTCTCCCCTCTATGGAATGGAAATCACTTTACATACATTATTTTGTTAATTCTTCTAAGAAATGAGAAAATATTATAAGTGAAAGTCATTCAGTCCTAAAATGAAATTTAACTGGATTAAGGTTCATATGCCTTCGATTTCAATCGCCATCATCTACGAATATTTGAATTCTATATTTGTAGCAAGTTAATATTAAAATCCAAAATCAACATTTAGCTTTTTAATATGTGAGTCTATAGTTCCCAAATTCTATTTTTGCCTATGTCTCCCAAAAATATTACATGTCTCAATCCATAGTGCAGTATTCATAAATGTAAGAAGATAGTGATGTTTTGATGATGATGATAGTGGTGGCAGTAAGGATAGTGATAGGATGATGATGGTGAAAATCTCTTACTTTTGACTCAGCCTTTGTCTGAAGCCCTTATGTCCTCTAGTGCAGCATTTATAAAAGTGATCTGACAAATTCCTTAGAAGCTATTAGGTTTAGGATTTGAGGTGTTAATAATTCTCCTTTTGTACTGGACCTCCTAGAGGTTTAATATACCCTGCAGGTTTTCACTGTAAGTTTTTAGAGGGTAGATGGCATATACAGAATTCCCTATGGGAACAGTTCATTCCCTCACCCCCAAACATCAAGTGGAATATTAAGTATTTGGTAGAATATACTTTGTGGTGCTTTCATCTCATGAATAGATACATAGAACCTCAGTGTTAGAGATGACCATAGTCTCATGTCATCTAGTTCCACATCTTCACTGAGCATAAGGGGCTTTGAGGATCAGAGGATTTAAATGACATCTTCTGGGCTACATAGAAAATCAGTGGTAGAGGAGAAATTATAGTCCAAATTTCTCAATCCAGGGGTGTGTCATTTTCATTACATCATCTAAGATGTAAGAATAGCTCCAGACTTCCTTTATCTCTGCTCAGTCTCCAAGTTAACTCTGACATCCTTTCCTTCGTCACCTAGTCCTAAGCTCTTATGCTTTTCATTTCTTGGATCAGGGATTCAAAAGTTATCTCCATGACCTCCAGGCTCTCTGGCTTCAAGGACTTCTCAATGAATCATTTATCTTTATTTGGATTCTGTAATATGGTTTTATATATCTGTTTAACAGATGAGGAAAACAAAATTCAGAAGATAAGATTTGTTCAAGGTCAGGCAGCAATTAGTGACATGAAGAACCAGGGTTGAAGCCAAAACAATGTCTGATATCTAATCCTATTTACCCATAAGCTTTAATTTTTACAAAAAAATGGCTATCATTTATTGAACTTAAATGTCAGTCTTTGTGCCTAACTAAATACTTTAGTTATCTCAGTTAATCTTTTCACTGGCAAATGAATAAACTCAGGGTGATTAAATTCACTTGCCACAGTCCCAGAACTAGCAAGCAGCATTACAGGATTTGAACACAAATCTAACTTCAGTATACTACTCTGCTGACCATACTTGGCTGAATTGTATTTTTAATTTGCAAATAAGAAAAATGAAAATCATAGGAAATGCTGAGAGAGAAAAGTCTACTATCTTGGGATCACTTTAAATGCCAGTATAGTTAATAGTCCTTTGCTAACCAGGTAGCATGGATGTTCCTGTCAAGGTTTGGAAAACCTAGGTTCTGATCCAATTTTTGCTTTTTATTGGCTTTCTAATTTTGAATGAATCACTCTGTTCTTCAGTTTCCTTGCCTTGGAAAGATGAATAAGGATGCTTACAATTTTGTAAGATAATTGTGAGACTAAGGAATCTGGACAGCCAGAGATGATAGGGTGTCAGGAGACCCTACCAGGTGAGAGAGGAGACCTAAAGGTCTTGTTGAGAACCTTCCAGTTTGGGTAAAAATGGGCCTGAAGGAGAGAGATGCATTTGCCAGGACCCTCTGTTCAGGTGAACAATGATAACAGCACCTTTCAGATTATGTAGAAGTACATGGAGACTACGCAGTATAATATACACATGACAAACATAAGTAGAGCTACGTGAGTAATATCATGTTTCCCAAAGTTGTAATTTAAGACGAAACAGATTTTGAAAGAAAGAAGTCATGGTTTTTGTTTTCTTTTGTTTTTTTTGACAGATTAATTATTTGTGGGACTTGGTCTAGTTGAAACTAAAAGCCTCATTGAGTGAGGCATCAGATAAACTGGTATGAAGCATCCACTTTACAATATTTAGAGTACTCCTGGGAGTTTTGGAATTGTTTATATGCCATTTTAAAATGGAAGATTATGCAAAATGAGAGAAGAGATCATTTTTACAACTTCAGTCATATTACTAGGGGCTTTATGTTGATATTTGTAGATTGGTATTTTAATGAGTTACATAAAGTCTCCCCCTTAATGTTTATGACATATGGTTGTTACTGCAAGCTGTGTTTCTAGGAACTCAAATGCCTAAATACTTCCAGTATCCTAAAAGCCATGTGGGTAAAAACAGCCAGGAAAACACAGTAGTTTGGATCATGTGGCATAAAAACTAAAGCCTGTGGATGTACAACACTGAAAAATTAAAACCAGAACCTCAGTCTAAATATATATGATGCAGAAATATATTTCTGTTACACAAGAGTAGTTCCATTTAACATATGTTGAATATTTCTAGTTAATATTTGTACCACTTAATCTAAAAATAGAGAAGGAGAGGGAGATAAGGTTGGAGAAGAAAGCTTCTGGCAAAATGAAAAATTATCTCTATTAGAGTGGCACCTACTATTGCTGAGTTGTAGTTAAGTTCTGTCTGAGCTGATGCAATAAATCCTGAATTCCAAAGATTTACACTGTAACTATAAAAGGGCTGATATAGCCCCTTCAAATTTTCAGCCCTTAAGATTTAAATTGACTCGGGGTGCTTAGGTGGCTCAGTCAGTTAAGCGTCCGACTTCAGCTCAGGTCATGATCTCACGGTTTGTGGGTTCAAGCCCCTCACTGGGCTCTGTGCTGACAGCCAGCTCAGAGCCTGGAGCCTGCTTCAGATTCTGTGTCTCCCTCTCTCTCTGACTCTCCCCAGCTCATGCTGTCTCTCTCTCTCTCTCTCTCTCAGAAATAAATAAAACATTAAAAGCATACTAAAAAAAAAGATTTAAATTGACTCATCTATGTTCAGCTAGTGATATATAAAAACTTAACAGTGGGCTTTTCAAAATATCAGAAATATTTTAAGGATCATTATTTATGTTATATTTCTAAATATTAGCTGTGTAAGATTTATACAAGTGATTTTATTAAATCTACACAACAGCTCTGTGACATAGTTGTTATTTTCATTCACATTTTAAATAATTAAATTGAGGCTCAGAGTAGTTCAGTGATGATTCCAAGGTCACACAGCTAATCAATGGCAAAGCAAGGATAGAAATCTAGCTAGGTTGATTCTTAGCTACAATTGTTTATGTAGAAGTTAAGCTCATTAGTTCTTATTACCAGATCTGAAACAACACAGAGTGTCTTCAGTTGCTGTTCTTATGACAATAATTGTTACAAAGCCCTCGGGACAAAAGGGGATTTAAAGTTATTTTAGCTAAGGGATATGAGGGGGATAAGAAAGTCGTACTACCACAAAGTTTTAAATTACCTTTTACTGACACTTGCCCTTAATAAATACTACACTAGAATACTTTTGAATGAAAGAGTAAAGATTATGTCTCCTGAAACTTTGTCTCATTTTGAAAATAAAGCCTATCCTTTTTTGTATTGCTTTTACTTTATCATTTTTCTTCAGAAACATTTGAAGGTCAAAATAACTGTACAGTACTGATTCTTTGAAGATCAATGTTTTGAAAGTATATGAAATTAATATCCTCATCTACTGACATGTGAAAATGTATCTTTTGGAGATTGTATATTGTTGATAAGCAAATGCTCTTAAGAGGGATGCATCCAAGTGAGGAAAAAATGTCAAAGCACTCATGCCTGCTATAGAATATAAAAAGTAAACACTAAAAGTCTTGTATGGGTGGTGAGGTTATTTCTGTTTTGACTATTCTCATCTTCCTCTCTTTACTAATGCTTATATCCTACGATAACATGAATATTCCTTGAAAGTGGGAATGCAGAAATTATAAAGGATACTATGTGCACGTAAGTATATTTGTTTATATCATATTCTATGAAAAGAATACATACAAACATACATGCTGTGTTTAGCCATAAAGATTTGTGGTTTGTATCAAGTTGTTTTGAGGATCAATTAAAGGAGAAAAAGGCAATCTCATTGATTCATTTGTTCACTGTTTATTGAGTGCCTACTATATGCTAACCACTGTGCTTTATTCAAGATTAATCAGTAACAGGTCCTAAATAATGAATAAATCATATTTGTATTTCAGTCTAACATATCTTTAAAAATGTGATGTTATTGGGCTATAAATAAGGATGTCTAAATCAATTTACTTTTGTCTTCTACTGCTTGAATTCATCATTTTAATAGAGAAGCAGAAGTAACGAGTGACATTTTAGAATGACTTTTCAATACAACTGAAGATATAAAGTACATTCTGCCTCCAACTTGGGTCGTTAATCTGTGTCATGGATCTATTGAACAGTGAGAAGACAGTGATATTAGCAAATATCACTGAAAAGGCATTGAGTAAAAAAAAAAAGAGAAATTGGAATTGCAGTGTTCAGTTCAGAATAATAATAATAATAACAATAATAATAATGATATCTCCCACATTTATTTTAATGATTATATGCACAAAATTCAAACTCTATTTTGTGAATTAGTCCTCATATTCGTAACAGTCTTCTAAAGTATGGAGAAGGGTTTTTTTTTAACTTAATATATGGTAATAGATTAAAAGAAAGTTTAAATTGATATTGATCTATCTATTTTAATCTCCAGGTGACTTTATTTTTCAATTGGATAATTTGTGAAGTTCCTATATGTGAACTGCCTATACATCAGAAGACTTAGTTCTTATATCTCACTTAGAAATCTTTCTAAGCCATTAGAAATTTCCCTAATTCATGATCTAGTAGTAAGGACTTATATATTAATTTGGCAAGTGTTTGGATATTACTTTGTGACATTTCTTGGGTCATTCTCTTAAACTATTGTTTTTCTTAGGTATCAACTGTTCAACTAGATAATAACCATCTTATGAGCTGTGTCCTTCTTTTAGAACAGCACTTGAAAATTGGGCTGGGTTCACTGGTAGATCTAACAGTACATATATTTGATGTGGTCTAACATATTCTTAATTGGGTTTAATATGCACAGAATTTGACCCTTGTTTCATGACATGCTTTCCTTGTAGGCTCATGTGTGGCACTCATTTATTTAGTTTTCTTTTAATTGGTTATTTTTAATAATGTATATATAGCACTCAGGAATTTAAATCATAAGACAGAAGCTTAATATTAACCTGTATCCAATAATTTGTTCCCTTCCTTTCTTCACTAAATATAAGTGCCACTTTCTATATCCCTTATGTTCATTATTCCATTGCTTTCCTTTATCTAGGGTTTTATTACATATGTATGTATTTATGAAAGGTTGATTTTAGACCTTTAAAGTTTATTGATTTCTTTGGAGAGAGAGAGAGCAGGGGAGGGGCAGAGAGAGAAGTAGAGAGAGAATCCCAAGCAGACTCCATGCTATCAGCACAGTCCTGATGCAGGGCTAGACCTCACAACTGTGAGATCATGACCTGAGCTGACATCAAGAATCACCTTTAACAGAATGGAGCCATCCAGGTGCCCCAGATTTTATAACTTTAAACTTTACAAAAAGGTAAAAATGCTAAGTGAAACATTTAGGGATTCTATTTTTTATTTAATATATTGTTAAGCTTCATTTGTATTTTGCATATTCATGTAATTCATTTGTTTTGGCCACAGTGGGCTTAAAAACACATGATATAGGGGCTCCTGGGTGGCTCAGTCAGTTAAGTGACACATTCTTGGTTTTGGCTCAGGTTATAATTTCACGGTTCATGGGTGTGAGCACTGAGTCAGGCTCCATTCTGATGGTGCAGAGCCTGCTTGGGATTCTCCCTCTTTCTCTCACTCTCTCTCTTTCTCTCTCTTTGCCTCCCCCTCAAAATTGGTAAATAAATTAAAAAAAAAAAACTGGAAATAATTGCCACCATTTAAAGACTCGGAGAAATCCAAAGTTAAGCAATTGTAAATCTGGAGATATTTGTTCCACATGTTTACATATGATACATCAGAGGCAAGAAGCACTACTTCTGGACTATGTTTTCCAGACCATACCATATGCTACATTCCACCCCCTGTCGATTTCACTACCTCACCAACATACTATGGAATGTGAGTTGGTGCCTCCTTTTTTAGAATGACTGATAAGAAATTGAAAAATAATACCTAATATTTAAGAAAACCACAGAATCTCAACTCTTTAAAATGACTTTTTTTTTTCTTTAGAAAGAAATAAAGGGGGGGGAGGGAGAGAGAGAGAGAGAGAGAGAGAGAGAGAGATTGAGAATATCTTAAGTAGGCTCCATGCTGAGTGTGGAGCCTGAGGCAGGGGTCATTTCCACGACACTGGAGTCATTACCTGAGCTGAAATCAAGAGTCAGAAGCTCAACTTACTGAGTCCTAATATGACTTTTTCTTTTAAAAAAAAAATGGCAATTTAAAAAATAATCTGCTCTGGTTGATCCACAAGTTACTGCTGCTTAGTGCCAGGTGGTACCCAAGCGTGTATAAGAAAGACTGACAATAAATATTTCTCAACACTTGCCTTAGGTGTTTCTGAATGTGACCTTTAAAAAAATAGCAGTAACTATTTACCAAAAGCCAGAAAAGGACTGTTCTCTGGAATAATATATTTCTTATATTTCTTGTTTAGTGCTTTAAATTTGTTTAACCTATTTACATTTTACCCTGAGTGTCCCTTGGCTAAAAGAAAATGCTCTAAGGCTCTATGTTTATATAGTCAAAATACAGTGAAAATTGAGGCATTTGTCCAGATAATTTAAACAAAGAGTCATGACATTAGAAAAATAATTCTTTGGTCAAATAACATATCTTGGCAGAATGCATCAAGCAAACATATTTTATCCTTTACAATTATTCATTTGTTCATACATTGGATTTTTTTCCTGTTTAAAATTATGGTTTTTAAAAAAGTTTTTATTTAAATTCCAGTTAGTTAACATACAGTGTAATATTAGTTTCAGGTGTACAATTCGGTGATTCAGTGATTATATATACATCACCCAGTGCTCATTACAAACACACTTCTTAATCCCCATCACCTATTTCACCCATCCCAACTTACCACTCCTCTGATAACCATCAGTGTGTTTTCTCTAGTTAACGTCTGTTTCTTGGTTTGCCTCTCTCTCTGTTTTCCCCCCATGCTTATTTGCTTTGTTTCTTAAATTCCAAATGAGTGAAATCATAGGGTATTTCTCTTTTTCTCTTTCTCTGGCTTATTTTAATGGAATATTATATATATTGGAATATATATCTATACCTATATCTTCTTTATCCATTCATTAGTTGATGGACTGATAAGATATTTGGGTTATTTCCATTAGTTTGGCTATTGTAGATAATGCTGTTATAAACATCAGGATGCATGTATTCCTTTGAATTAGTGTTTTTGCATTCTTTGGGTAAATACTTAGTAGTGCAATTGCTGCATCATAGGGTAGTTCTATTTTTAACTTTTTGAGAAACCTCCCTACCCTGGGTATTTCTTGAGTATTTACTATATGGTAAGCATTGTCCTTGGGGTCGGTTTCACAATAGCTAGCTCTCATTTGACAACGTTCATTCATTTTTACAAGGTCCTTAAACTCAAAGGAAAAATACCTGAAAATCCAGTTAGTAAAGAATAAAACCATTGTTTTCCAGTAGTTGCAGGTTTTTATGCTTTTTTCCCCCTAGATGTCAGATGCAAACAACAAGAGACATAATATCTAACTTTATCTGAGAAAATGAAAGAAAACAAATGTTCATTTAAAACAGCAAGATAGGAATAAAATCAGGATACATAAAAATGCAAGCAACCCAACTGAATGCTGCAATGAGTCCATGTGGGAGGTAGAGATGTGGAAAAGAAAGTACAAATCTATAGGGAAATGTAGCACTGTACTCGATGGAATAGAGAATTAAGTAACTACAAATCAGGGAAATGTTCACTAAGGAGAAGCCACCCAAGTGAACATCTGTAGTTTCAGGCTTTAACAAGTCTGGGGAAGTATGTACTGGCAGAATGTTCTAAAAATGACAAATCGAGTGCATACCACTCTGAAAACCGAAAAATGTGAAACACTCCGCAGAATTCAATGAAGGCAGTGTTTTAGGTTTTTGTAGCTCTTTAACATGTTTTTAACTCACAAAAAGGGCTTTGCATTTTCTCCCTGTTCAACTGACTAAGTGAGAAGTGGTTTAAGAACTCATGGACAGCTTCTGATTTTACTTCAGACATGAATGCTACAGCATCAGCAGACATGAATCCACATTTAAATTTCAAAGGATTTGTTCCTAGAGAGTAACACCAAATGTAACCCTGGAATGGATCTTTAGAGGCTTAAAATATCTTCACATCTATGCTTATCATAAATATTCCAATAAGGTACAACCCATTAATGGCTAATACTTTTTTCCACCCTGAATAAAAATTCAAAAGAATCCAAAATAAAGAAGGATAAAAGAATATGATTAATATGTTAGTTTCTTATGGAGTCTTAAGGTCAGCAGGGAGAAAAATATCATCAAAGGAAAGGAGTGATAACTCTTTTGACAGTGTTGGACAAAATAAAATGTTTATGAAAATTAGGTGGCTTAATAAAATGTGTATGGTCAAAAAAGAGGATGGACTTCTTATAAGTTAGAAATAGATAATAAAAATTGAGAAGCAACTTCAAAAAGCTATAATGGCCATTTGGCAGCACGTAACAGTGACTTTTCAAAGCTAGTTAAATCCAAACTAGAACGTGATGCACAAGAAATAATGCACAGTCAATAGGAGGCTGCAAACAAATATAGAGGAAAATACTTTTGAAAGTTTAAATAAGGGGGGTTATTTTTTTTAAGTTTATTTACTTATTTTGAGAGAGAGACAGAAAGACAGAGAGACAGAGAGACAGAGAGATAGAGAGAGAGAGAACATCCCAAGTAGGCTCCATGCTGTCAGCACAGAGCCCAACATGGGGCTCAAACTCACAAACCAGTGAGATCATGACCTGCTGAAACCAAGAGTCAGACACTTAACCAGCTGAGCCATCCAGGTGCCCTAGGGGGGTATTATTTTTTAAATTTCTCCAGAAGGGTAAATCACCCCCAAAGTACAATAATGATAATTTAAGATCATTAGAAGGTACTTATTTTAAGATTATGTAATGCTATTAGTCATTTTTCATTTCTCCCTTTCCAAATAAACCAGTTATTTCTAAAAGCTTAGAAAAAGAAAAAAAAAGTCCTGAGTACATACACACAAGTACATATGCGTGTGCGCGTGCACACACTCACACCCCGATGAATCTCCAGAGAATTAATCTGAGTGAAAATTGTCAGTCTTAAACCTTAGTTACTACATGACTCCATTTATATAACGTTCTTGAAATGACAAAATTATAGACTAAGAACAGATTAGTAGTTGCCAAGGGACAAGGAACAAGTAGCGGGGAGGGAGGGAGCTGGGTGTGGCTAAAAAAGGGCAACAGGAGAGTTCCTTGTGGTCGTGGAATTGTTCTTTACCTTGCCTGCATCAATACAAGATCCTGGTTGTGGCATTTTACTGTAGTTTCATAACACATTGTCACAGCAGGAAATTGGGTAAAGGCAACATGGGATCTCTGTGTAACTTCTCAACACTATGGATATCTACAGTTATCTCAAGTAAAATTAAGAAAGTTCCATTAAGAAATACCACGTTACAGAAATCATGGCTATTAATTTCTTTGAGTAAGTGAAATGAAGTAAAATAATTCTCAAAATCATGTGAGAGACAAGAATATTTTGTTGCGGAAGCCTGAGCATGGGTGCCTGGAAGATTTTTGTACATCCGCTCTGGATCCAGGAATATTAAAAGAAAAGATATGACACAAAAATGTTAGCTTTAGTTTATAATGGAAAAATGAAACCAATGTTGAATTTTTGAGAAAATGTTATACACGAAGAATAGCACTAAATCCTTGGTGAATAAAAGCATATATGAGAGAGCTCCTTAATCTCAAAAACACATCAGGACAGGTTACAAACTTTACACTAGGTTTAGATTCTTTTTTTTCCTTAAAAATTTTTAACGTTTATTTAGTTGAGAGAGAGAGAGAGAGAGAGAAAGAGAGAGAACAAGTAGGGGAGGGGCAGAGAGAGAGGGAGACGTAGAATCTGAAGCAGGCTCCAGGTGCTGAGCTGTCAGCACAGAGCCAATGCAGGGCTCAGACTAATGGACAACGAGATCATGATGTGAGCTGAAGTTGGAAGCCTAACCGAATGAGCCACCGAGGCGCCCCCACTAGGTTTAGATTCTAACATCAGTTAAAATTGTTCTTCCATGATTCTAGTTGTAAGACTTTGATCAGATGATTTAAATTTTTTAACTTTTACTCATCTGTTAAAGAAGACTAATGATTCTTATCAAGGACTGAATGAGATATTTGTATGTGTATGTGTGCAGGTGCCTGGTATGTATCTGGGGTTTTTGAAATAATTTTATTTGAGTATAGTCAACACACAATATTACATTAGTTTCAGGTGTACAAAATAGTGATTAAACTCCTCTATGTGTCAACTTTTGCTCATCACACATGTAGTTACCATCTGTCATCATACAAAGCTATAATGATGTCACTGACTGTATTCCCTATGCGGTGACTTTCATTCCTGTGATTTATTCATTCCATAACTGGAAGCCTATATCACCCACTCTCCTTCATCAATTTTGTCCAACCCCCCTCATCCCCTTCCCTCTGGCAACTGTCAGTTTGTTCTGTTTTTTGCTTATTTTTCATTTGTTTTGCATTTTAGATTCCACATATGAGTGAAATAATATGGTATTTGTGTTTCTTATTGCAACATTATTTACAATATCCAAGATATGGAAGCAACCAAAGTGTCCATCAATAGGTGAATGAGATATTTTATGTAAAGATCTCATCATATCACCTCACGCCAGTCAGAGTGGCTAAAATGAGCAAATCAGAGGACTCTAGATGCTGGCAAGGATGTGGAGAAATGGTCACTCTCTTACACTGTTGGTGGGAATGTAAACTGGTACAGCCCCTCTGGAAAACGGTGTGGAGATTCCTCAAAAAATTAACAATAGAACTCCCCTATGACCCAGCAATAGCACTGCTGGGAATTTACCCAAGGGATACAGGAGTGCTGATGCATAGGGGCACATGTATCCCAACGTTCATAGCAGCACTCTCAACAATAGCCAAAACATGGGAAGAGCCTAAGTGTCCATCAACTGAAAAATGGATCAAGCTATAATGGAATACTACACGGCAATGAGAAACAATGAAATCTGGCCATGTGTAGCAACATGGATGGACCTTGAGGGTGTTATGCTGAGCGAAATAAGTCAGACAGAGAAGGACAGATACCATATGTTTGCACGTATAGGAGGATTAGGAGGAACCTAACAAAAGTCCGTGGGGAAGAAGGGGAAAAATAGTGGAGGAGAGGGAGGGAGGCAAACCAAGAGAGACTCTTGAATGCTGAGAACAAACTGGACTCATGGGTGTGTGGGGGGAGTGGGGAGATGGGTATGGAGGAGGACACTTGTGGGGATGAGCACTGGGTGTTATATGGAAACCAACTTGACAATAAACTATTCAAAAAAATAAATATTTAAAAAAAAAAGATCTCATCACTAGGTCAGGTACAATATAGTTCTCAATAAATGGTAGTTATTGCATAAATTTCAGGGATTCAAGATCCTAGGTGAAGACTAACCTACCTTCTTCAGCAGATTACCAATGTGACCCAGACACATTTTGTGGCCATGGGATACTGTACCCATTTACACAATGCACCAAAACCACATCAGGGATAGTATACATTTTAATGGGGTCCCTAGTGTCTTCTGTATTAATATTTTTTATTGGAGAAGTGGCAGGAACTCACTAGGTAAAAATTTTAAAGGTGGGAACACCAGAAGCTAGAAAGTTATATATATCCAAGGGAAAAAACAACAACGATCTTCTCAATATGGTGAAGACACTTGCCCAGAATTAAAATGATCTGGTGTCACTGATTTAAGTGCCAGCAAAATCCTTAATCGAAACAATCAAGCTAGAAACTCAGTTTCAATTCCTCCCCTTCTGGCACCTTCCACATGAGTCAAACTTAAGTCTTAGAAATTAGACTTTCTGATCTACGTTTTGGTCTCTCCTTTTTCTTAGCTCTACCCTACTTTCTAAAACATACATATATGTTATTTTTTACTCATACTTATGCTATAGCCACCTCACCCAAATCTGTGAATCTGCATTCTTTTCCTTTCTCGCTGCTGGTTACAATATGAGTATACATATTTTGTTCATAATTGCCCACTCTTGCCACAAGCCATACCCTATAAACTCATTTCAAATCATGTAATTTCCTGATCAGTAGAAATCTTTGGTAGATCCACAGTGGCTCCAGAATAATTTCTGAACTCCTCATCATGGCACTTTATACCTTATGTGATCTAACCCTAATTTCATGCTACTCATCTAGACATAACCTGTGATCCTGCCAAAATAAACTATTACCTTTAACTCTGCTGACTTGTACATCTTCACAATTATGAGCATATCTCTCCACCTCTTCATCACTTACAAAAATCCTACTCATTTGCAAGATCGCACTCCTCTCTGAAGCCCTGTTTAATCAAAGTTAGAATAAAAACAAAACCAAAAAAATAAAAAAACCCTCAACTTCTTTCTTATGTGCTATTATAGCTCATTATATATATATTTATTATATTATTTCTTTTATTCTTATTTAGATTATACCTAACTTTTCATGTGTCTAACTTGCATTACATGTCATGTTAGATATTGAATTTTTAAAATAAATATTACAAATCCTCAAAGACACAATCCATGCCTACTAAGATTATCTTTGAATTTCTAGTATGCTCCCTGGTATTAGGTACATTCAGAGCACTCAGGTCTAAATGTTCAATAGATATTTTTTTGAGTAAAGGAATGAATAACTGCGCATATCTGTATCTCTCTACAAATATACCCAGTGCAATATATCTTTTTTTTTTTCTAGGAGAGAGAGAGAGAGAGAGAGAGAGAGAGAGACAGCGTGATCAGGGGAGGGTCAGAGAGAGAGGAAGACACAGACTGAAACAGGCTCCAGGCTCCGAGATGGCAGTCAGCACAGAGCCCGATGCGGGGCTCGAACCCACGAACCGCGAGATCATGACCTAAGTGAAAGTCGGACGCTTAACCGACTAAGCCACCCAGGCACCCCCCCAGTGCAATATATCTAATAAGTGCTCAGTTAAAGCTGAGTAAAATAGCTTTGAGTGAAATATTATTATAACATTTCTAAAATTCATATGACCAGTTTGATTGAAATATTACTATATTTTTGAAGCTCAAATAATCAAACCATAGAACATGACTAGAAAGAGGAAGAAACAAACTGGTACAGAAGAAATAAGGAAATATAGACCAAAAAAAGATGATATGTAATGCTGAAAGGAGAAATGAGAAGCTATTGTGAAAGACTATGAAATGAGAAATTGTATTAAATCTATGTGTAGAAAAAGATAAAGTAAAATATCAATCCTCTACAAGATGAGAAGAAACATCCGGGTGTTCTTATGTTTCTGCCTTTACTCAAAACATGAACTAGGAAATGTTACCAATAACCTACATGAAGGAACAACAAAATAATAAATATTAGTTGTGTGAAGTACATAGAATTAGTTATCACGGAGAAATGAAAAAAAAAAGAAAGGTGTTATGTTGTGGTTATTTCCCCTCAAAATCTTAGAACATGTATATAGAATTTAACTGGTAAATAAATATATAGTTATGCCATACAGTATAATCTATATCCCAGAACATTGGTAGTGGGGGATTTAGGCGTGATTCTAATAGGTAATAGTATCTTTTATGCTACATACAGCAGTTCACCATACCACTAATATACTGCGACATAACAAAAAGCCTATTTTCAAAGGCATGTTTTCTTATAAAATGCAGATAGGTTATATTACTTGACTGTATTGTAGTAACGTGTTTGATCATTACCCATTTATCAGGACATTTAACTGCCAACTCCCATCATTGTGTCTTAAAATAAAATCTGCTCCAGTTCCAAATACTCAGATGAGAAGATTCTCTGGCTATTTGTGATGGTCCTTTCCAACAGTAAATTTTTAATTTGAGGAAAAGTGATATTTGGATAAGCAGGAATGAGCCTTGATCTGTAAAATTAACTACTCTGAAATATTTTTTAAAGGATTTTTAAAATGTTAATAGTAATTATTACTCTGTAGAATATTCTCTCTCTTCAAGTCCAAAATTTTTTGAGGAAATTGCTTTTTATTTCTAATCAGTTTTATGCTTGATCAAAACCTTTCTTGAAACATTTCAACAAATGTGACACACTAGGAAATTCTATGTAGAAAAATGAAATGTTACTCACTATGACTAACTTCTAATGCAAATAAACCAAATGTCAAAACAATGTTGAAGCTATAAGTACAACTGCAAGCTGCGAAAAAGATTTACAGTTCTTCCCAGTCCCCCATTTATTTTATAGCTGCCATATGAGATTTTATTTCTGGATGAAAGCTGCATTGATAAAGAGGTTTAATTGTCTGTCAGTGTGCCTTATGGTGAAGTTGCTTCATTTACTTCAAGCCTGAATCTCATTACCAGTTCAATTCTCCAGGCTCCTCTTCATCTTAAGGCGGTGCTTAATTAGTGCAGCCGTGGTGATGAAGGCAAATACGGAGAATCTAATAGACTATTGATTTTCCATCCTTAAATAGATCAGGCACCATTCAATCATGATATTAGCTGTCCATTAGCTGGAATTTCCTGCTCTGATGGGCTGTCAACGCCATCAAGGCCATCCAATCAACCAATCAACAACTACATAGCACCTGCAAGTATGGATCTCTTTAAAAATCATGCCTAAAATGCTGGTCTTTATTTTTTATTTTAGAGGAGTTTTTATTTCTATTCCCATTTTTCTTATTTAGCATTTGAATACGGCTTTCATTTCGTAACAACTATACTACTTGGAAAGAGGTGTTTGCTTTTGAAAGGTTGATTGTGTTATCTGCCGACAAGCCATAATTTTACTCAAAACTAATTCTACCCCTTTTCCACATCTGTAATATTTTGAAAATAATCTGACACTACAAACAGTTAGAACTTGTCAAAGCAAATAGATCCTTCTAATTTTAGAAAATAGATCTTTATTAATTTCTACTATGGTTTTAGGAGATGATTATCATATTAAAAAGTGAAGGGGGGGATGAATATTTCACTTCCCCCCACCACTCAACCACATGAACATTCAACAGTTAAACCTAAAGGAAAAAGAGAGTGACTGTGATTTTTTTTAAACTGCATATCGACATAGGAAAAATCACACCTAGCAACATGTATGTCACTGAAAAGAATGACAACCGTAAACACCTTCAGAGGGTAGAAAGTCTGAACTTTTGCATTCAGATTTAAAAATACTCTTTGTTGTTTTTTTAAAGTTATAATACATGTTATTGACTAAGATTTTCACTGTATAATGAAAATAATGGTGATCAGAACCTCTACCTAAAATGCCATTTCTTCTTACATCTTTCTACATGTTGAAGTTTATTCAATTGCCATTTTCTATGTGAATACTTCCTAATCATCCCAGTGGACACAGATGCAATGTCTTCACTACTTACATTATCTTTTATTCATTAGGGCACATCTGACATTTATTATGGCTTCTGCAAAAGCACTTTTCTTCCCTTGAGGGCAAGTAATCTATTTTCATTCATTCATTCATTCATTCAGTGAGTCAATCATTCTTTTAGTCCATTTCATGAACATTAATTATAAATCTATAATGTGGCAGCTACTGTACTAGGCCTCAAGGAAAAATAAAGGACAAACACAAGTCTCTCTTTAAGAAGTTCACAGTCCAGAGGTACCTGGGCACGTTAGTCGGTTAAGCATCTGTCTCTTGATTTTGGCTCAGGTCAGGTCATGATCTCATGGTTTGTGGGATTGAGATCCATGTCGGGCTCTGTGCTGACAGTGTGGAGACTGCTTGATGTTCTCTCTCTCTCTCTCTCCTCTCTATCTGCCCTTTCTCCACTCACATTCTCTCTCTCTCTGTCTCTCTCTCAAAATGAATAATAAAAAGTTAAAAAGCATTCATTGCCCAGTGAAGGAAGTAACATGTAATTACTACAGAGTGCCATTATTAAGTTTTAAAAAAAGGCTGTAATTTATTGAGAGCCCACAATGCATCAGGCACTAAGCTGTGAAGTTTGTATGCATAATTGAATTTAAAATCACAAACCACTAGAAGTAAGCTATCACTGTTCCAATTTTATGGGTAATGAAATAGAGGCCAAAGAGAGCTAAGTCAGTACCTGTGTTCAGAAGGTACTGTAGTTGACAGAAGGTGAAAGTGGGGTTTTAAATCAGACCTGGTTGGCTTCAAAACAGTTATGTTCCTGGCCTCTTACTTGCTGCACAAGGTTGTCTGTAGAAGTGTGATGGCCTTGTAATATATTACCCAAACTTGGACAATCACTGTATTGTCAGGTAAAGAGGGTGCTACCCAAATGGAATGCTGAGAAAACAGACATAGTTAAGTTTCCTAGTTGGCCAGGAAAATGGTTGCTCCATCCAGAAGAGAAAACTTTCTTTCCCTTTAGTGGGATTTTAGAATGCTTTTGGCAGGAGATGATTTCTGAACTGAAATTGGGAGATTTCGGAGAAAGAACACAAAGTGATTTTCAGATATAAACCACAGCCTCTATAAAGGCCTGGTGGTTTGATGGGGGAAGCACTCTTAGAATTCAATATGGAATCCAGGATGTGAGAGTAAAGAAGTTGGATGCAAGTCAAGTAGGTGAGGCCAGATTTTAAGGAACCTTGTATGCTATGCTAAAGAGGTATGCCTTTATTCAAGAGCTTCTGGAAGGAGAGTCACTGCAGGACTTTAAACTGAGAGACAGAATTAGTTATGCACTTTTGGAAGATGATTCCAGCAGCAGGACAAAGCTTAATAGTAGTATTTTAAATATAGCCTTCAATAGGAGCTAATAATGTGATCACACATTTAAATGGAACCTGACATTAGGTCTAATCAACAAATTCAGTGAAGTTGCAAATTATAAAAGTGACCATAAAAAATCAGTAGCACTTCTTATGTCCTATTCATCAAGTAAAAAAAGTAGTTGAAGAGAGAGTTTAAAAATATGTAAGTTGTTTTTAAAGATGACAATTGAATTTTTGTTTTTTATATAATGCAGCATATTAGCAACCTTGACAAGAGTGGTTTTGGCACAATGTTTGAGAAAAATATCTAGTTTGTCAGAAATGATGACAGAATAGGAGATGCTAAAGAGACAGATTAATACAAAGAAATGTTTCTAAAAATTTTGGTGAGGATAAGAGTTTCTAATTGAGTTATAGCTGTTGATATATATGGTGTTAAGGGACAGTATTCAATAGGTAAATATTACATTAAAAATAGGTAATATTTACATTAAAAATTTTATAAAGGCTTTTACTACCTATGATTCCATTTATATTTGATCTAAGAGCCAGGGAGGGGAGAGGTTCAAATGCAAGGTAAGGTAGAGTAATTGTTCTTTATTAGAAGCTGTTATTGTTTGAATTTTGCCCTTCAAAAGATATATCCAGGTTCTAAGTCTCCAGAACTGTGATATAATAAATTTGTGTTGTTTTAAACAAAAAAGTAATGATAATAAAAAAATTAGGGGCACCTGGGTGGCTCAGTCAGTTAACTGTCTGACTTTGACTCAGGTCATGATCTCACAGTTTGTGTGTTTGAGCCCCACATGTGGCTCTATGGTGACAGCTCAGAGCCTGGGGCCTGCTTTGGATTCTGTATCTCCCTCTCTCTCTGCCCCTTTCCTGCTCAAGCCATGTCTCTCTCTCTCTCTCCCTCTCTCTCAAAAATTAATAAGGATTAAAACTAATTTTAAAAATTAAATAAATAAAATAAACAAAAAATAAATTTAAAGTAAAAAAATCAGTAGCACCTCTATACACTAACAACAAATTATCTTAAAAAGAAATAAATTATCCCATTTATAACAGCATCAAAAACAATAAAATACCTCGGAATAAATTTAACCAAGGAGGTTAAAGATTGCTACATTAAAAATTGTAAGACACTGATGAAAGAAAAAGAAGAAACAAACAAAATATTCAGTGTTCATGGATTGGAAGAATTAATAGTGTAGAACATGTCCATACTGCCCAGAGCCATCGATAGATTCAATGCAATTCTTACCAAGATTCCAATGGCAATTTTTAAAGAAGTAGGAAAACTATTGTAAAATTTTTATGGAACCACAAAAGAGCAAATAGCCAGAGCAATCCTGAGGGAAAAGAAAATGGTGGCAGGGTAGGGAGGTATCCCATTTTCTGATTTCAAGCTGTATTATAAAGTTAGAGTAATCAAAACAGTATAGAATTGGCAAAAACAGAACAAAACCAGACAGATAGACCAATGAAACAGAACTGAGAGCCCAGAAATTAACCCTAGAATATATGGTCAACAAATATTTGCCATGGAGTCAAGAATACTCAATGGAGAAAAGACAGTCTCTCCAATAACTGGTGTTGAAAAATTGGATATTCATATTTAATTTCTTTAATGTTTCATTTATTTCTGAGAGAGAGATAGAGACAGCGTGAGAAGGGGAAGGTCAGAGAGAGTGGAAGTCACAGAATCCGAAGACAGGCTCCAGGCTGTGAGCTAGCTGTCAGCACACAGCCTGATGTGGGGCTCGAACCCGCGAACTGTGAGATCATGACTTGAGCCAAAGTGGAACGCTCAACCGACTGAGCCACTCAGGCACCCCTGGATATTCATATTTAATGAATGAAAGTAAAGCCCTATCTTATATACCACACACAAAAATTAACTGGAAATGGATTAAGGACTTAAAAGTAAGATTGAAAACCACAAAACTCTCAGAAGGAAACATAGAAAAAGCTCTTTTTGTCTTGGAAATAGTTTTTTTGGTTATGACATCTAGAAGACAAGGAATGGAATAAAAAATAAGTAAGTGGAGCTATATCAAACTAAAAATTTTCTGTACAACAAAGGAAACCATCAGCAGAAGAAAAAGGCAACCTACAAATAGGAGAAAATATTTGCAAGTCATATATCTGATAAGAGATTAATAACCAAAATATATGGTAAACTCAATAGTAAAATATAAATAAATAAATAATCCCATTTAAGTGGGCAGAGGACCTGAATTTACATTTTCCCAAAGATATTCAGAGAGCCAACAGGTACATGAAAAGGTGTTCAAAATCACTAGTCAGTAGGACATTAGGGAAATGCAGATGAAAACTACAATAAGACATAACTTCATGCCTGTTAGAATGGTTAATTTCAAAAAGACAAGAGATAACTAATGCTGGTGATAATGTGGAGCAAAAAGCTCCCTTGTGCACTGTTGGGGGAATTCTAAAATGGTAATCACTAAGGAAAACACTATGGAGGTGCCTCAAAAAATTAAAGTAGAACGACCATACATTCCAACAATGTCAATTCTGTATGTGTATGTATATATTCATATATATATGTGTATATATATGAGAATACATATTTCATATATATATATGAAACAAAATTGCTACATTGAAGAGATATGCCCATATTCACTACATTATTTAAATAAACAAGACATGGGGCGCCTGGGTGGCTCAGTTGGTTAAGCATCCAACTTCAACTCAGATCATGATCTCATTGTTCTGAGTTTGAGCACTGCATCAGGCTCTGCGCTGACAGCTCAGAGCCTAGAGCCTGCTTCAGATTCTGTGTCTCCCTCTCTTTCTCCCCCTCCACTCATGCTCTGTCTCTCACAAATGAATAAACACTAAAAATATTTTTTAAAAATGAAATAAACAAGACATGCAAACAGCCTAAATCCGTTGACAGATAAATGGATACAGCAGAGGTGGTATACACACACACACACACACACACACACACACACACACACACACAGGAATACTATCTGACCATAAAAAAGAAGGGAATTCTGCCATTTGTAACAACATGGATGGACCTTGAAAGTATCATGGTAAGTGAAACTCAGAGAAAGACAAATATTGTATGATCTAATTTATATGTGTGTAGAATCTAAAAGAGAGAGAGAGAGACAGACAGACAGATCAGATTTGTGATTACAGAGGTGAGAAGGTGAGGAGAAATTGAGTGAAGGTGATTAAATGGTACACAGTTTGAATAAATAAGTACTGGGGTTGTAAGTTACAACATGATGACTATAGTTAGCACTGCTGTATTATATATTTGAAAGTTCCTAAGAACATAAAATATTAAAGTTCTCATCATAAGGAAAACAACATTGTTTTTTCTTTCTGTATGAGATGATAGATGTTAACTAAACTTACCATGGTAATCACTTCAAAATATATGTAAGTCAAGTTATTATGCTGTGCACCTTAAACTTTTACAGTGCCATATGTCAAGTATTTCTCAATAAACTGAAAAAAATCTGAAAGAATAAATGAAAGAAAGAAAGAAAGAAAGAAAGAAAGAAAGAAAGAAAGAAAGAAAGAAAGAAAGAAAGAAAGAAAGAGAAAGAAAGAAAGAAATCTGAGGTTAGGGAAACTCTAAGCATATTTTCTTCAGGTGAAATCAGGACATTTAAAAAAGTGTACTACCAAATAAAAATGACGCTCCTTTCCCTCATATATATAAAAACCTGGAGATTATATATAAACTTCAACACTGCAAAATAGCATATGCTCTAGCAGGGCCTATATCATGGTCTGTTGTTACAGCAGAAAATAATATCTACAATTTAAAACATATTTTAGGTATAAGTTATAAGTTAGTTCCAAATGCATACATGTGAATGACCATATTCACATCTCACTACATATTTATGAGATTTGAGCCAGATGTTTATCATGTTCAATTAATAGATAAAGAAAGCTGTTTCTGGGGGTCCCTGTGTGGCTCAGTTGGTTAAGTGTCCAACTTTGGCTCGGGTCATGATCTCACGGTTCGTGGGTTTGAGTCCCGTGTTGGGCTCTGTGCTGACAGCTTGGAGCCTAGAGCCTGCTTCAGATTCTGTGTCTCCCTTTCTTTCTGACCCTCCCCTGCTCATGCTGTCTTTCTCTTTCACTCTCTCAGAAATAAATAAAACATTAAAAAAATTAAAAAAAAAAAAAAGAAGCATGTATCCATGGCAGAGCTAGGATAAAATGTCTGCTTCTTAACTCCTACTGTTTCCCTTTGGACATCATTTTTTGATTTATATAGTTGTTTGTAAGGACTACTTTTGGTTTTAATAGAAATGTCCAGTTTTAATAAAGCAATTTATCTTTAATATGACTACTATCAGAATTTCACAGCAGGGAAACCGACTTAGTTGATATCTTCATTTTGTGGCATTTTCATTCATTTAATGAGATCCTATTTAAGTTAACAAAGCTAAAATTTCTGATATATATATAAAACTAAGCTCCTAATAATGACTTTTCTAATGGCTTATGTATTTTGAGGGGGCAGTTACTCACTTTTTGGGTCTTGGTTATAATACTCATTTGCTTATGTTCAGTTATTTAAACTAAATGTAATCCTACCTCTTAGTAATTTAATATACTATACTTTAGCTCCTCAGAGTATGATTGATTTATGGACCAATAGCCCTTGTAGGATTTGGTTAGAAATGCAGAGTCAGGCTTCACACTGGACTTACTAACTCAGAATCTGAATTTTAATAAGATGCCCAGGTGATCTGGATGCACATGAAAGTCTGAGAAATACTATTTTGTTCTCTATTTAAATAGCATCTCACTGCTGAATAAGACTGCAGAGAGCAGACACTACCAGACATCCAACATTTATGTATTTTCTTATTGTCTACCGTACTTGAAAAAGCATTTGAGTTAGCAGGTTCCCTGAATTTGATAAAAAAATGTTTGGCACTGCTCTTCCTTTTACCTTCACCAAATAATCTGCTAGGTGGGTATAGAGTCAAAGCATCGTGGACATAAATATAGTACATTAAAAAAATTTTATCATGCACCTAATTACTCTGAATTTTCTCATTTTATTATGAAAACAAATTTTGCAGATTTGCAAAAACTGAATTAGAAGATGTGAAACATAGATAATCAAACATACTAAGTACCTAGCCATAAATGAAGGAAAAATGTTTGGGGAGGTTAATGAAACTCTCAATGGAAAGAGGGCTCAATCCTAGATAATCTCATTAAGAGCTTTACTGCAAGTAGCAACAAATTAGCAACATTATAAAGGTGATTTGTATTTAAATTCCCTTTTTATTTTTCCTGAGAATGTGTTTGCTTTGGTCCAACATTTATGGGGAAATGCTTTGATTTTATCGGATGAATGTTAATACCATCTCAGTGATAGGCTGCAGAGAAAGTACTTGGAGGAGAGACCGATAAAACAGCTAATCCAGACACATGCTTAGAGCTACATTAGTTAAGTGGTGGGCAGTTACGCTGGTAACTGCACGACTCACCCACTGACAATGACTCACCACTTTATTAGGGAGAATCAGTGTGGAGTGATAATGAGTGGGTGTCCTTGTCCATAATTAGGGCTGTGCCACCCCTCTGACCACTTCCATCAGCACTTGATCTTTCCATGAAACCCCAGGAGCTATTTCAGTTACTCTTTATAACTGCCTTCTTTGTAATCTCAGAACAAAGATTTTCTACATTATATACTGTGTTTTTCTTCACAGCTGAGTACACTGACTCCAAAACACTACATAATTGTGCCCTATATTCATATCAGTTGAAATAATTTTGGATTTAATGATTGACTATTCAAAAGGTTGAGTGAGTGACTGGAAGAATTATCTGTTTTTAACACAGACTTGATAGAAATGACTCACAAACTTTACATTAATACATAAAAACAATTCTTTGCAGATCCAAATCCAAACATTTTTAAAAGCTCCTTTTTGGGCAATGAATATTCTATCTCACAATCTACACTGATCAAATAAATTGAACAACTGACAAGTTTTCACTTTGGTGTTTGGTGTGTAGACCATCCAAAGTTATTCACATCCATTCACTGATTTTTGCCCTGAGGAATAAATATGAATGATTTCTAAAAGTGATTTGAGTACTAAGCAGAGCTAGTCTTGAAATTCTGGATTCTTACAAAAATGAAATGATTAAGCCTTTGAAATTCCTTGCCATGAACAGAAATTTCCCATCTGCTTATTAAGAAAACATTCAGAAAATTGGATAATTATAATCATTTATATGAAGCTAGCATCTTTCTACAGTGGTGCTCATAGACCCACTGTCTCATTTACCCTCAAATCATTCCCAGAGTGGAGAAATTGAATCCCTTAAAATACGTGGTGGCAAAAGCCATTGGTTCAAAAATTACACACACATACAGGCACACCCACGTGCACAATTTATTTATTTACTTAATTCGCTCCAGGTTATTACTTTCAAAAAGATGTGATTTGCCTTTTAAGGTCACCTAGGAAAGTCTCAGAGTTTCTAAATATCACTGTCATTGAGGTTTCTAGAAATACAATTATACTATTTAAAAGTTCAAACAAATATTAATTAAGAAGAATGTTAAGAGTACTCACCAAAATAATATATTTCAATAAGTTTTCTCAAAAATGATCACTCCTACCAAAAACCTAAATAACATAGAGAAGACCAGGTGGTTTTCCATTGTTATAAATTCCGTTATTCAAAAAGTCACAAAATATTACTAGAAACCCTATCTCAGCTAAGTGTTCTATTTTCATGGTCCAAATATTTATTTGGAAGTTTCCACTTTTATAATTTATCCACTTTCAAACTGACCTCCCACCATCTTTTTTTTTTTTTTTTTTTTTTTTTTGGTAAAGTAGAGATATAGTCATAATCTCTTGGTATTGTTTTTCATTCATTTTCATTCATTTCATTCATTTTCATTGTTTAACATTCCAGTTAGGATTACTCTGGATTAAGCCTCACAAGCAATTTTTATTTATTTTATTTTATTATTTTATTTGAGAGAGAGAAAGAGCATGTGAATGGGGGGCAGGGGCAGGCAGAGGGAGAGGGAGAGAAAGAATCTTAAGCAGGCTCCACCAAGCCACAGACCTTGGTCCGATGACCCTGGGATCATGACCTGAGAAGAAATCAAAAGCCCTATGCTTAACTGACTGAGTCACCCAGGAAACCCTTTACAGGCAACTTTTAAATGCATGTATTCTCTCTAAGAATGAAGGAGACCTGGATATTAAGCTATTCTGTTGGTATTAACAACTTTTATTAATCATTATGTGTTAGTCCATCAGATAAGCTGATTATTATCTGGATTGTAAAAGACAAAGTAAATCTGGATAAGTAGGAAGTATTAATGATCAGAGAAATGGCTTTCTCAGGAGTGGTTCTTAGGCACAGACTGGAAGAACTGTGCCATCTGTTCACCTGCTCTGCCATCAGTATTTGAGAGTGCAATCACATTTAAAAGATATACAAAAAGGCTGGTGTCACTTTGTTCCAAAAATTTTATTGACAGGCTTATTTAGGAAGAGTCTTATTTGTTGGCACAATTTTAGTTTCTCCATTCATAAAATTAATGTTTCTTTATTAGTGTAAAATTGAGAGCCTCCAATGAATCAGGGGTTGTGATCGATGGCTATAGTGACATTACATGGTCCCTGCTTTCAAGTATTGGTACTCACTGGAGACTCCAAAAAGCCACTCATTTCATTATTTCTCTGTGGGAACGGAGGTGATGAGAATGTATTCTGACCACCCTCTAGAGTGTGTGTGACCAGCTTTGCCATTGAGATCTTTAAATATTAACAGAAGTTTACTTTGGGAAAATTTCTAAAGAACTGCACCCTTGGGTATTTACAAATTAATAGAGCTGGATACACTGAGTAACTTGAGAAAAACTAGGATTCCCTACTTGTATGATTTTGTCTTCTTTGGTCTTCTATTTTGAGTCTATTCTAATCTAAGGTTATCGTGAAGGTATTGAAGCCAGTCATAACACTTGTGATGTTCTTTGTGACTCTTATGATGAGCAGCACATTGATTGATATATTTGCTATACAAGTTCCAGGAGATGGAATTCTAATGTCAAATGCAGAGGAACAACTTGATTTTTAATGCCCAGGCCCTCTTAGGAAAATTTGTGAGAATAAAGTCACTATAAGCCTTGTTTTCTTCAAAACATGTGCCAAATTTCCCTTAAGCCCTTCCTGAATTCAGTAGCTTTTGTGAAAATATTTATTTAATGTCTGATTGGTTGCTGCAAAAATAAGGTAAGAAATACACAGATAATTAATGCTCTACTATATAATATTTCCTAGATTACATTGTGTTTTAGAAAGTTTTACACTATTAAAGTATATTGGCTATATTACCTGTCATTGATCAAATCAGCCGAAGTTGCATGAAAGATCATTCAGGGGCCACCATGGGAGATGGGGTGAAAGATCAAGTGTGTGAGATTCTTAATTCTTTTCCATAACTGTTCTAATTACAGTCATTTCATTTTTATCTATTTTATACATTCAAGGTCCATCAAAAGCGGCATAAGAAAAACTATTCTACTGCTAAAAATGTCTGAAAACTCTTTCCTTGGATTTGGTGCTTATGGTGGTGTCTATAAAACATTATTTATGTACAAAACATATATAATGTTTTATATGAAGTTTACTAAAAACTATGACAAATATATATATGTATATCTATGTGAGTGTGTGTGTGTGTGTGTGTGTGTGTGTGTGTGTGTTTAGGCTCTTACCTAAGACAGTGACTCTCCTATCATATGTATACAGTCTGCTTTAGCATATATCATGGCAACTGCTAGTGACTTTCTAGGAAAGGAACCTATAAGATGTGCGAGGACTTCCTTTAATTTGATTTTCATTGACTACTAAAATTACTTTGGGTTACTAAAATTAGGTTTTTCTTCTTAACTTTAATCTAGCTCCATACTCATGTAATTTATTTTCCACAGAACACCTTTATAACTTTTACTTTTGAAATTTCTTCATCAGGTTCAAGATATATTTGTCCATTTTATAGAGCCTGTTAAGTGAGCCTTATACATTATCTCACATCTGCCATGGTGACTGGGAAGAAACACCATGACAAGGATGCTGAGGCAGAAAGGGCTTGTCTGGTCATAAATACTCACATGACCCAAAGAAGGTGTCCAGAGCATTTGATATAATGGCTGTGTACCTGATTAACTTTCTTTGCCCTTTTCTGGGGCACAGAGAGATGGCTAGGTTTTGGGTGCCAATCTTTGATCAACCTCAGCCCTGACTTCCCACTCTGATTGCTTTTCAGAAGGAAGGACTATTGCCCACCAAGTAAGAAAGCTGCTGAGATTTTAAGTTGTAGGCTTTGTGACTGGCTTACCAAGTTTCCCTTTATTAGCTGAAAATATATGTTCAACTTTTTTATTTTTTTTGCATGGGGCTAAGGAATGTTGATCAGGGAAGCAATCCATTTTCCTTATAAATACAGAGGAAGAATATTTATAGATGTTTAAT
This sequence comes from Crocuta crocuta, assembly GCF_008692635.1. Taxonomy (NCBI): domain Eukaryota; kingdom Metazoa; phylum Chordata; class Mammalia; order Carnivora; family Hyaenidae; genus Crocuta; species Crocuta crocuta. The sequence goes on along the minus strand of NW_027527389.1, from coordinate 753,895 downwards.
AGGGTACAACAAGGGAGTCCTAAGGAATAAATAATAGATACTATTGTTTATACCCTCAGGGTAGATTGCCTGAAAAAGTGGAAAAAATCAGGCTTTATAATGGTGATATTTGAACAATTACCAGATTAGAGCTAAATTGTGAGACAATGGATGTGAAGATTTTTTAAAGCAACTTTACCAATATATGTAATAATTTTTAGATATCATAACTTGGTTTTCCAAATACATGTGGAAATTACTGAATCTTAGGATAACTAAATAAACTAAATAGTAATTGACCCTGTGTATGTCACCATGTTTACTTACAATAACTAAGAGAATACCTGCCCTTAATATTTTTATAATTTAATAGGAGATATTAGCATGTAAATAATAGAGGAATAGGAGACATGGACCTGGGCCAGATAATGCAGATTTTCGGGTAAGAAACAAATGAACAGGAAATAAGAATGAATCTGAGAGACTATCAGACAAAAAAATCTATTTGGATGTACAGAGTGAAGAAGATGAAGGACCTAAACAAGATCCCCAGATTTACTCTTTAAAATTTTTTTTAAATGTTTATTTATTTTTGAGAGAGAGAGAGAGAGAGACAGAGCATGAGCAGAGGAGGGGCAGAGAGAGAGGGAGACACAAAACTGAAAGCAGGCTCTAGGTCCCAGCCATCAGCGCAGAGCCCGACGTGGGGCTCAAACTCACAAACCCGTGAGATCATGACCTGAGCTGAAGTCAGACACTTAACTGACTGAGCCACCAAGGCACTTCCAAATTTACTTTTAAACTAGGAGGTGAAAGGAGTCATTACAAGAGATAGGCAATGCATAAGGATAAGGGGCTTTGGTGGAAACTACAGGAAGGAGAGAAATAATGAGCTGAGCTTAAGGCATGTTGAGCCAAAATGTAGCAAGAATTCCACAAGGAGATGCCCAGTCAGCAATTAAAACAATTAAAACCATCCAATCCAATCTTCTGAGATGGTGTCTCTGGACAAATTGAATATTCACAAGGTACTTAAAATGACATTGCTCTGTTCTTTATTAATTTATTCATTGAATCAATAGGTATTTTATTGGGTGTCTTCTAGAACCCAGACCCACTTTTAGGTATATGGAGAGGAACAGAAGAGTCATGGCAATGTTTTCTCATGGAGTTTACAGTAAACTGGAGGAGACAACAGCAAATAAGTAGATAAACAGATCTATCATTACAAAATGAGATCAATGAATTTAAGGAAAATAAAAGGGTAAAATAGGGTATTTTAGATTCTGTACTCAGAGACATCCTTCTGAGGAAATGACATCTAATCTGAGACCCAAAAGATAAGAAGGAGCTGGGTATTCAAAGATTATTTTAAGCAAAAAGAACAGCAGATAGATAGATAGATAGATAGATAGATGATAGATAAATAGATCCTGAGGGCCATAAGAGCTTGTTAATTTCAGGAATGCAAGAACAATGTGGTATGAGATGAAATTGATAGATTTGTTAAATTTGCAATGACAGAGACCTCTAAACGGAAATGTAAAGTGTGTACAAAATAGGAAGCCAGTTTTTTCCAGTGACCAGAAAGAGGAGGGAAGTGTACTAAGAACAAAGGACTCCTTTGAAAATACAAACATTTTTCTGATTTGCATTTAACTGACATCACTCTTCCTCCCATTTTGAAGCATCTGAGTTAAATGAAGCAGAACAGGAGTCCACTGAAGAAGACACAGGAGTAATCCTTCATCAGATAAGTAGTTCTGTGCTATAAGACAAGGTAAGTGACGTCCACATGAACTTTGTTATAAGAATAGGGAAGCCATGTATTTAGAAATCCTACCCAATAAGGAATGCGTATTTTTAAGATCTGCCATTTCAAATGTGAACATAAAATTGTGTTTGCCCTTTATAACACAAAACAAAACTGGCAATAGCAATCTGTAGAATGATGTTATTGATGGCCATATACAGCTCAACTTCACAATTTATGAAGAGCTCTCTACACATTCACTGATTTCTTACAATAATCTAGCTAGGTACATGTTACTATTATTGTTTTTAATTTATCAAAAAGGAAGCTGAGGCTCAGAGAAGAAAATGGTCTGGGACATTATACTTGCAGATGAATAAATCCCAGATGTTACTAAAATTCCACCTTTATTCCATGAGACAATTGTGCTGCATAATGAAATCTTCAAGTGGAATTTCTCAGAGAGATTTACTGGGGATTAATAGAAAGTGTAACCTTCAAATGTGAACCCAACAAAAACAAGACCCAATAGATATCTGATAAATCTTTTTTTTTTAAATTTTTTTAATGTTTTTATTTATTTCTAGGAGAGAGAGAGAGACAGTGTGAGCAGGGGAGGGTCAGAGAGAGAGGAAGTCACAGACTGAAACAGGCTCCAGGCTCTGAGCTGGCAGTCAGCACAGAGCCCGACGCGGGGCTCGAACCCACGAACCGCGAGATCATGACCCAAGCGACAGTCGGACGCTCAACCGACTAAGCCACCCAGGCGCCCCGGATATCTGATAAATCTTAATGGCAAATGGTATAATAGTAAGCATCAATTCTCATATGGGAAAACTAAGGCAAAGTGACATGGAGGAACTTGAGCCACAAGCCACACACACTTCCATCCAGCTACAAAATGGACACTTCACCTTGTAGTCACAGGGCCCTAGAAGAGATAACGAGTCCTTAAAATACAAATCCTTAAGCATTTTAGATGGAAAACATTTTATATAGGAAATAGATATTATTTATATAAAATCTATACTAATATTATATAAACATATATTTCATAAAGATAGAAAACTTTATGCTATTGTGAGGATATTACATTATTTTGAGGATATAGTTAATGAATTGCTTTTAGACAGTCAAATGATACATCGATGAAACATAAAGTGTCTAAAATGTTTTTTTTATAAGTTTATTTATTTACTTTGAGGAGGGGCAGAGGATTTTCTCAGGGAGAGAAAATCCCAAGGAGTCCCTATGCCACCAGCACAGAGCCCAACATGGGGGTCAAACTCCTGAACCATGAGATCATGACCGGAGCCCAAATCATGAGTCAGACGCTGAACCGACTGAGCCACCCATGAGCTCCAAGTATTTAAAATGTTGTAAAAATATATAAAATCATCCTTTTACTCCTAGTACTGTTTGAGTTGCTAGCTATTTGAATCTAGTCTATACTATTCAGAATATTAGAGTATAGATTTTTACTTCCTTGGATAATGTTTATATTTATATATTTATATTTATATATATTTATGTATATATATAAAAAGACCATAATAGCAAATTTAATTATATTATTCTCTTCAGAGATATAAGAACACAGAGAATAAAGACCATTAAAGAGAAAAATACATTTATGAAATATTTGCGAGTGGGTATATGTGGGGAGTGAGAAGAAACAAAGATGCTCAATCTTTATATTTGTAATAATAGATATTAACTAAATTATTCTGACATTGGCTACAAGGACTGTCTGAGTATTAAATGTAAACCAATTAGCAGAAAAAATTATATTTGAGGTGTCGACAATTTAATCATAAGTTCAAATTTTCAAAACAGGCCATCACAATCAAATGCACACCTTGAATAAATGTTTCCCATGGTTTCATTTATATCAAATAGGCTAATGTGCAGCATTAACCTATTGCCAGGCATTAGCATTATTGATGAATTTGTGTGTAACTATTAATTAGTTTGCTTCACAGAGACAAACTACTGTTTTAATTTATTTTCTTAACTATACTGAGATCTGCCTTTATTTCCTTCCTCTAACCAATATCGCATATATATCTGGGGTATGTATTGCAGCTGCTTAGTTTGAAGCTGTACATCTAAAATACCCTCATCTTCTAACAGGTTATGTGGGGTGTCACTTATTAAAGAAAGCACTATTCTGAAAACATGTATCTTTTTTGCTTGCCCTTTTTACCCATAACTGAATTCTTGTTTCTGGTTAAATTTATTTCAGATAGATATCTCAATTTTTCCTTTTCCTTCTTTTCTGCAAAATCCTGTTTGCTGAAAATAAGGCTTCGTGTTGGCACAATGCCTTTCTGGTTAATGCAAATAAATGGAAGATTGTGTTCCTTTAGATCTCTGATGTGCCAGGCAAGGTTAAAGCTTCATTCTCATAAGAAAAGTAAGCTTTTTAAAGCCATCCCAGAGTTTGATTTATTTTTGCATTCACTTTAGGTATGGTCCCTGGAACTGGCTAGCTCAAGGGAATAACAATGAGCTATGGGGATGCTCCCTTCTAGAATCCTGGTACAAATCCAGTTCATCCTGATAATGACTTAGAAAATTTAAAGATTTGATGGATTAAAACTTAGGGGAAGGGAGACAGACAACAGATTTGCAGTTAGAATCCATGGACCACATTTGAATTGGCAATTGTCCATAACTTTTGAGTGACCATAAAGCTGAATGGTCATGTTCTCTTTAGTGACACTAGGACTGGATTAGCTATATATTTTCATGAGATGACCAGAGTTACCACGCATTAAAGTGCTTATGTGGCAACAGACGTGGCTCCAGACACCCACTTTCCTCTCTGAAGTGAAAAAAAAAATAAGAGAAATGTTATAAATAATGCCACCTTTCAGTTTGTCTAAAAAATGTGAAACACAGGGGTGCCTGGGTGGCTCAGTTGGTTAAACGTCTGACTTCGGCTCAGGTCATGATCTAACGGTTCGTGGGTTCAGGCCCCGTGTCGGGCTCTGTGCTGACAGCTAGCTCAGAGCCTGGAGCCTGTTTCAGATTCTGTGTCTCCCTCTCTCGCTGCCCCTCTCCTACTCATGCTGTCTCTCTCTCTCAGAAATAAATTTAAAAAAACATTAAAAAAACTTTAAAAAATGTGAAACACAGATCCTATTGTTGGTATCAGTTTCATTATGTTTTTCTAAATTAACAAATGGCAACGTATTTCAGTAGTTTTTAATGGGAGGTAAGCACAACTCTTAGACTACCTATAGAAGAATGGAATGCATTGATGTACTAAAATTCTCACATAATCTCCCACAAAACTTTGTCTTATAATTGTTAAAAAGACAAGAAACTGTATCTGTCCTCCTTTATTTTGTGAATTTATTTTCTTTCTCTCTTTTCTTTTACACTTGTGTATTTTCCTCCATGGGCCCTCTTACCTCTGGTTTCTCTCATGTATCTTTTTCCAGATCAGAGTTTCTGCATTTCATTTGCTAGCCCACTCTTATTACAAGCTCGAAAAGGTCCTCTGTTTTTGATCTCTCCTCTGAACAACAGCACTTTATATCACATATTCATGTGGCTATCGAGTACTGGAAGAGTGCTTTACACAAAACATATTAATTTTGTTCTTTCTTTATACCTATTTATATTCCATACATTTTTATTTGTAGTTATAACTTAGGTAAATTTGTCCTTTCATATAAGAGACTTATAAGCTCAGAGATAGAGAATTATTTTTCGACTAATTATCTCAGGACTTCCTTACTATAGTATTCTTAGATTCAGTGAATTTTGGGGACTTGGGTCATATTTGAGGAGGCTGATAATTGGAATGATATTATCAAAGTCTGAATGGCAAAAAGAGGCAGAGGAACCACTGGTTAGTAATCAATGAATTATAAATATCATTCTAAACATATTCATAAATATAACTAGAAACAGGTAGGCTTCATAAAGTTTTATAATATCTTAAATGCAAAAGAACTTCATCCCCCCAAACCCACAAATGCATTCCTTTTAGAAAAGCACACTTTAACATTTTTATGCTTTCCAGTTCCCAAGGAAAGAAAAAATAAATGATTCATTGAGCTATATTAAAGAATGATATTTCTGGATTAAAAATGGTAGTAACCACAGCATGATCTCTTTGTTAATTTTAAAGAAGAAAACACTGTGAAAAGTCAAAGAATAGTTTTGTATCTAGCATGGTACCTGGCTGAATATTATACTATGCTAGCTAAGAAAATATATCTGCAATAGGCAAACTTATTATTAATGTGAAGTTTCCTTTAAGTAATTGGAGAGTATTTTCAATATCAAGTGTAATTAAACATAAATCACCTAAATAAATGTTTTAAAATTCACAGAGAGGAAATATATTCTATAACCATTAAATAAAAACAGAAACCACATGAAGCACTGGTCACCCAATCAGCAATCTATACAAACCAAACACTGCTTTACAAGGTTTAGCTAGAGATGACAAAAGCTAAATCCCCTGAATCATCCATTTGCCAGACTGATTAAAGATCACCACAAAGTTCATCTTGGTTTCACAACTTCCATCAGTTTAATTTCCTTTAGGCACTAGGTCAACCAAGATCAATCACTGCTCTGGGCGGACAAAGCTGTCTGGAAAAGAGAAAGTCTACGCCACAGCTTCGGCACTCTACTTCCTCAGGGTAAAACAGCTATGGTCTGGCAATATTGCACCATTATTTATAGAGTGAGAATCTGGGGGAAAAAGCAAGTATTTTTGATGGCTAGACCTTACTACTATAACTTTAAAGTGAGTAAGAATCACCTGGATGGGTGACACTAGGGTCTGAGATTGATATTTCTAACCAGCTCCCTGGTGAGGTCTATGCTGCTAATATGAGGACCACACCTTGAGTAGAAAGGGACCAAAGATCCTTGATAATCTGAAAAGAAAAATCTTTGTTCTCTTAAATCTCCCTGTGTATCATGTTCAAATATGTCAGTCCTCTTAGGTGTTTTATCCTAGGTGCCCGTACATTCAAACTGTATTCTATTGGTTTGGTGACAGAAAGTTCCTTTCAGTTGGTTCTCAAAAGATCGATAACTGTCATTCTGTAGGAACTGATCCAAGTGTTCTTTTCCCTTGAAATATTTTTGTGAGCATTTCTAAAGCTATACACAATTTCTTTCTTAAGTAATTTTCTATTTTTTTCTTTTTTCTCTTTAAAATTCTAACACAAAACAATTTCATAAAGTATATAGAACACTTTGTCGGTTCTTACACAGAAATTAAATGATAATACATAGGAATACATGCTCTTCTTTATAACAAGTGGGTTGATTTCTCCCTACTTCTACATCTGTTCTACTTTATATGCATAGAATACACTTCAGAAATCAATGGATTGAGTGGATGTTTATGTTATGAGACAAATGATGGCTGATTCTTTTATTTATTTATTTATTTTTTAGTTTATTTTTTGAGAAAGAGTAAGGAGGGAGGGGCAGAGAGAGAAGGAGAATCCCAAGCAGGCTCTGTACTATCAGCACAGAAAAAGGATGACTGATTATTAATGAAAAGCACATCTCTATCTGTTGAACTGCTTTTTGGTAGATAAAGAGTTAATGCAACAGGTCAAACAAAAATAATGATAAATCTAGATATACTGAATACACCACTACAAAAACCTGGGTCCACCACATATTATCTTGAAAGGAAGAAAAAATGGTCTTTTCATAAGTCTCTAAGGCAAATATTACATAGCATATTTTGCTTCCTGAATGAATTTTTGAATTTGCCATAGAAATCTTGGATGCCTATCAGTGAGAGAATTACTTGAACTTAATTGGATTAAATAGATCTGTTGCACACTCCACATGAATACTTCAGAGCTTTCTTGAATGATTTATTGGTGGCCTCTTCTGTTAAAACAAGAATAAAAGTGCTGCTGAAAGATCTTCCAGATTAGTATATATTAATTACTTTTTTTTTTTTTAAGTAGAGGCTCCTTTCACCTCAAGGGCTCATAAACATAAAGGATAAATATTTTCAGGTACTCAGGAAAGAATCTGTGCTTATAAAATTGCACATTTTTTAAACTTAGGAAACTTACAAATTTTTTAAATCATTTCTTAGTTTTGAACAAGGCTGCTGTTTCTATGGACTCTGGATGACATGTCCTCAAACCTGAGGCAGAGGCCACAATTTCATGATATTCTGATCAAGTTCTAGTTGAAAAAAGGAAAGTAGTAATGAAGTGCAGGCTAGAGGAAGAACCACATACTGAGAATGGCTAGATAAGTTTCCAGGGAAAATATTTTAAGCAAATGGTACCGAAAGCAGGTTATATGTTTATTTATGGGATAAACTACTACATCTTCCATTATTCTCTGAAGTGAATGAATGCTGATCATGCTCCAGTCCCTGGAACTATATGCATTTAAATTAAAAATATAGAAAGTACAGTATACACGGAGGTGGGATCTATTGACTGTGTCAGTAATAGCAGCGTTTTCATTTTTCCTTTTGTAATAGAAGTCATTGTGTGTGTTCAGGATGGATTTTTGGTCTTTATTAATCTCAGCAGTGAGAGCATTTGGGATTTTAAAAGCTATTGATTTTTAAAAAAAGAGATTGTAGTCCTCTTCTGGGTTACCTTCAACTTCTATTTCAAATCTGTCATGAAATGGGTATTCAGTGCAGAGGGTCTGGCACTTGGTGGTGCATTTTAGGTACCCTCTTCAATATGTCTTGAAAGATTGGGATAGTAGTTTAAACAATAAAACAATCTTGTTTTGATTAATGATTTTCCTCCTTCCCCTCCCCACTCATTTCTTTTGGCAATTTGATAAACAAGGTCCCAGGTTGTGATCATAAAAGTTGCAAAATGGGTACTTTTAATGTGTCATTCATTTTCATATTTTCTCAAGGCCGCTAAGTGATCTAATTTCCCTTCTGGTCACCTTTTTACTTTCACTTGCATCTGAATCTTACTGCCTTCTCCTTGGAAGTATCTGAACCTTTGTTGGCACCTGGAATGGATTGCTTATTCTTCTTCTAATGAACCCTACATTAACTTATGTTATTAGTGTCAATATGAAATGAATCTTGAAACAAAATGGGTGTCTTTTTCCATTACTTGATATTACTTTATTTTACATCATGACATTATAAGGAAAAACACAAAATGTAATGAATGCTCAGTATATATCATGTAGTAATATCTATTAACACTCTGCTTGCATTCATAATTATTTAAAAGTTTCTGCCCTAAGCAGTAAATGGTACCAGACTGCAGGGATACAAAAATAAAGATGATAATACAAAACCCCTCCTGAGATACAGAATCCACTTGTTTTCTTTCCCTGTTACATAGCCTGGGATTAAGAGAATTCCATACATCACCACAATTCTCATTCACAGCTATTCAAATGAGAAAAGCATGTGGCAATGGATTCATTATCAATTATGGAAAGAATGATAAGAATTATAAGAACCTGGGCAAAATGAACTTGCTAGCATTAAGTGTGCAGTGACTGTAGATACTTTACATTACATTTAAATGTCAGGATACATACCCGTTAAAAATCCCAGTGAATGAAAGTATGAAAACTCTAAAATTCATATTTGAGTTTGGATTTTGAGAGTGGAAGAGTAAGGCATATTTGGTAGTTAAATCACTTAAGACTTGGCAACAGTGTACGTTTTTTTTTTTCTTTCACACTCTCTCTGTGGCTCAAGACAATAAAGGCATTCTATGCCTTTAGCAATTTATGTATGCATGGCAGTTTTGTATTTTACATTTAATCAGCATAGAAAGGTTGATCAGCTTGTTCTTGTCGTCCTAGATATAAAACAAAATGGTCCTGAATTTTGTCTTTGGGAGTGTATAACTAGAAAAAAACTATAAAATATAGACTTAATTTCATAGACATTCTACCAAAATCTTTTAATTTATAATAAGAAGTATAATTTATATTATAAATTACTTAAGATTTTATTTTTCAAATGTTTACTTCAAATAAGGTAATACTTTGAATATTTTGAAAAGTTTTGAGACTTTTTGGGGAGAATAGGAGGGGGAAAATTCCATGAATTATACCACAAAGGAACAGAAGCTATTAAAATTTCTCAGCTTTCAGTTGGTAATGAAGAAGCAAATCTTACACTATTTGCAGATGGTATGGTACTGTATATAGAAAACCTGAAGTACTCCATCAAAAAACTGCTAGAACTGATAAACAAATTCACTAAAGTCACAGAATACAAAATCAATATACAGAAATCTATTGCATTTCCATACACCAATAATGAGACAGAGGAAAGAAAAATTAAGAATATAATCTCATTTACAATTGCACACACACACACAAACACACACACAAAGATATGTAGGAACAAACTTAACCAAAGAGGTGAAAAGCCTGTACTCTGAAAACTATAAAACACTGATGAAAGAAACTGAAGAATGACAAAAAGAAATGAAAAAACATTCCATGCTCATAGGTTGGAAGAACAAATATTGTTAAAATGTCTATACTATCCAAAGTAATCTAGGGGCATGTGGGTGTGTCAGTCGGTTAAGCGTCTGACTTCGGCTCAGGTCATGATCTCACAGTTTGTAGGCTCGAGCCCCGCGTCGGGCTCTGCTGACAGCTCAGAGCCTGGAGCCTGTTTCGGATTCTGTGTCTCCCTCTCTCTCTGACCCTCCCCTGTTCATGCTGTCTCTCTCTCTCAGAAATAAATAAAAAACATTAATACAAAAAATTTTTAAAACAAAAAAACTAATCTATACATTTAATAAATTTCTATCAAGATATCAGCACCATTTTTCACAGAGCTAGAACAAACAATCCTAAAATTTGTTCTACAGGGAAAAAAAAGAAAAAGAAAAATAACTACAGAGAAAGAAAAAGAAAAAGAAAAGCTGGAGGCATTAAAATTCTAGACATCAAGTTATATTATAAAACTGTAATAATCAAAGCAAAAATAGATATATAGATAAATGGAACAGAGTACAAAATCCAGAAATAATCCCATAATTATATGGTCAATTAATATTTGACAAAGCAGAAAAGGATATTCAATGGAAAAAAGACAGTCTTTTCAACAAATGGTGTTGGGAAAACTGGACAGTAACATGCAAAAGAAAGAAGCTGGATTATTTTCTTATACTATACACAAATATAAATTCAAAATAGATGATTAAAGATCTAAATGTGAGACTTGGAATCATAAAAATCTTAGAAAAGAACAGGTAGTAACTTCTCTGACATCAGCTGTACCAACGTTTTGCTAGATAAGTTGCTGGAGGCAAGGGAAACAAAAGCAAAAATAAACTATTAGGATTACATCAAAATAAAAAGCTTCTACACAGCAAAGAAAACAATCAACAAAAGGGTGACCTAACAAATGGGAGAAGGTATTTGCAAATGCTATATATAATAAGGATTACTATTCAAAATATATAAAGAACTTATAAAACTCAACACCCAAAAGACAAATAATCCAACTAAAATTGGGCAGAAGAGTTGAACAGACATTTTTTTCAAAGAAGACACCCAGATGGCTAACAGACACATGAAAAGAAGCTCACCATCACTTATCATCAGGGAAATGCAAACCAGAACTACAATGAGATATCACCTCAGTGTGTCAAAATGGCTAACATTAAAAAAAAGAAGAAACAACAGGTGTTGCCGAGAAAAAGGAATCCTCCTATACTGTTGGTAGAAATGCAAACTGGTGCAGCCACTCAGGAAAACAGTATGGAAGTTCCTCAGGAAGTTGAAAACAAAGCTACCGCATAATCCAACAATTGCATTACTGGGTTTTTACCCAACTAATGCAAAATATATCTTAAAGGGAAACATGTACTCCTATGTGTATCAGCATTATTTACAATAGCCAAGATATGGAAGCAGTCCAAGTGTTCATCAATTGATGAACAGATAAAGAAGATATGGTATGTATACAGTGGAATAACATTTAGCCATAAAAAAGAATGAAATCTTCCCATTTGCAACGACATGGATGGAGCTAGAGAGTATAATACTAAGTGAAATAAGTCAGTCAGAGAAAGACAAATACCATATGATTTCACTCATATATGAAATTTAAGAAACAAAATAAAAGAGCAAAAAGGGGAAAAAAGAGAGAGAAAAAGGCAAGCCAAGAAACAGACTCTTAATTATAGAGAACAAACTGGTGGTTACCGGAGGGGAAGTGGGTGGGGGATGAACGAAATAGGTGATGGGGGTTAAGGAATGCGCTTGTCATGATGAGCTTGGGGTGATTAAAATAAACACTTAAAGAAAATCATTTTGAGTTTTCCTTTCCAGTTATTTTAAGTAAGTGTACAGTTAATATAGCTGTTCATAGAGAGTTATAAAAATTTGTATTGCTTTCTGAATTTAGCATGATGCTATATTCACTTCTCTACAGTTCTACTGAGGCTTTTTATCCTATCGTGTTAAAGGCTGTCATGAATATTTTTTACATTTATGACTTCTTTCTTTAAGAGCACATTTTCAAATTATTAATAATTAATGTTGTTCAAGATCAGTAAAAACTTAAAAATCACTTGTTTAACAATCACATATTAATCCCAAGCTATATGTACACAATTACATATACATGCTTCATCAAATATTTATGAAAGGAAAAAGTGATTGTGGTTGAGGTAGAAGATTGGTGAGATTTTTGGTACGTTTGGTCAAAAAAGGGTAACTCTTCACTACATGTATATTTTTTGTACTACTTCACTTTTTAAAAATCATGAATATTAACATTTTTATCCAAAAATATAATCATTTTACTAAACACCATTGACAACTATTATTGTGATGGAAATTAGAAGACTCTTCTAATGAAGATTTTTCTTAACTCTTGTAGGACCTTAAATAATGTATGTTAAAAATATGCTAAATAAATAAATTCATTTTTAAAAATTGAACTTAAATTCAGATATATTTTAAAATTGATTTGCTGGTATACTAGCTATTTCAATAAGTTGTTCAGCAATAAATCAAAATTAAAATTTTACCAATTAGATGTTTAATTCAAAGAATAAAATAATGTCTTCTTTCCTCTCTTCCTCAGGCTATTCTTTTTTCCTACTCTGTAATGCTCTGCTATGCATGACAAAATGCAAAGAATATTCCTTCAAATTGTTAAGAATCAGACACAATGACCACAATGCAAGGTAGAATGTGGGAGGGACGTTAAAGGGGAAGAGCTGCATGAAACATGAAAATATTCTATATAAGGTGTGAAGAAGGAAATTTGACCAAGACCCAATGGATAAGAGTGAAGTTACTTATAGGGCCTATATTGCTCAAGAAAGGACTTGGAGTCACACTCAAGCTATGAGATACAACTTCATGAAAACATATTCATAAATGAATGAGAGTGGCTCAGCTGGGTTAAATGTCTGACTCTTGATTTCGGCTCAGGTCATGATCTCAGTCAAGCTTATGAGATCAAGCCCGGCATTGGGCTCCATGCTGGGCAGGAGCCTGCTTAATTAAGATTCTCTCTCCCTCTCTGCCCCTCCCCTGTGTGCATGCATGCTCTCTTACTTTCAAAACAAACAAACAAAAAGAGCGATAATAGAAAGATAATTCAGTGAAGCAATCAAAAGCCTAATAAATGCTATTTTTCTTAATTTAAATCAGGCATTTTTAATTACTCTATTCTAAGAGTTATACTTTTCCCAACATTTTGTTTGGAAAAATTTCAAATATACAGCAAAGTCCAAAGGATATAGTAAGCATTCACGTAACAACTACATCTAACTTTTTATTATACATGCTTTATTACATATGTATCCCTAAGGAGGTAAATTTTCAAAAATTATTTTTATAATTTTATAATTGCAACTTTCATGATATTCAATTGCATTTCACAACCAACATAAACATGAAATATGATAGTGTTGTTTTTCTATCAAGCATTGTTTCTAATTTAGTGATGATTCTTATAATGTTTAATAAATCAGGGAATATAGTCTTAGTTTTGACAAAAAAAGGCAAATTATAATTCAGCCCTCCTATTAAGTTTTTTAAAAAGAGTTATTTCACATTTTTTAAATATTTGGAGTTAACTTGAATAAGATTTCAAGACTGAAACTCATCATTCCAATATTAAAAATATGAATCATGTTTGAATTACAGAAGAATAGACTTTTATGGCATATAAAAGAGTGAAACAAAGATTACAGGAAGAATTTGGAGCATTAAATGTCAGGAACAGTATTTTCTCAGGGAAATTATTAACAGGTTGACATCCATATCCATTTATTCAGGTCAGACAATCCTTTTCATTATTTTTTAATTTTTGAATACTGATAAACAATCATAAGCACTCCTTTATTTTGGTTATCTGGGTTCTTTTGTATTCTGAATTCTTAGAGTACAAAGAATATGAAAATATAATTTATATGTTCAGTATCTGTTGATTTCTCCACCTCCTCACTTTGCACTCTGTACCATCTTTCCAAAGAGTGGAAAAAAGCATGCTGGAAAAAAAATAATAAAATAAAATAATAAAATAAAATAAACTCGGAGAAATGTCCTATGAAAAGATACATAATTTTTTTATAATCTACTCATTAATAAATCTTCAAGAACTACTGTTAGTTAAATTAATTGGCCATAGCTATACTGTTAGTGCTTGAACTATCTTAGAAATATATATGAGAAACTCAAAAGGAGAAAATTTTTAAAAAACTGTAATTTGGAATTTCTGTGTTAGTACTCAATTATCTGAAATTGTTAAGGAATCTGCTATTTCATGTAATTATTTCTTCCCACATCCCCTCCCACACAAAAGTATTAAATTAAAAAATTCTAAAATGTGTGAAAAAAGTTTCTGCATTATGAAATAGTGAATTATAATTGCACCTTAATGATAACAACTGAGCAGAAGCATCTCCTTTTTATAGTCACTCTATTGCAAAATACAGAATTATATTTTTCTTTCAGAAGCTGTTTGTTCCTCTACAGAGTGAATGGTTCTTAGGCTTTTTGTTGTTATATTGTTTTGTTTTGTTTTATAATGAAGAGCTGGTATATCTCTGTCCTTACTATGTGGCTCTTGTCTCTCTCTCTTTATTCCTGTTAGAGAGCCTGCTATGAATGGCCACCATCTTTTCATCGGTTTCTTATTTGCTATGGTTATAGCGGAAAAATTGTGACCAGAGTATTAGCGCTGGATTTAACATAAGAACAAATCTTCTGAAGGCTTGAGAGTTTTAAATAATGAATTACATTAGCATCACTATATGACCTTTCTGATATTGAGTTTTTTAAATATTCAAAGACTTAAAATGCATATTTTTATGTTCCAAATAGTTAAGGATTTTAAGTAACTGACCTCAAAACTTGGGCATTACTGAATATTATAAATCAAATTCTAAATTTTAACTATGTGTTTTCAGAGCACATTGAATGTTAGGTTGTCCGCAATTTGTAATGGATTTTTAATGACAAATTTAATCATAATAGCTACTACCATTGATTACCAACCTATGTACCAGGCACTATCTTAATTGCTTTATATACGGTAACAAATCTGTTATCACAACAAGACACAGGGGTTAAAAGTCAAAGTCTGCACATTTTATAAATTAAGAGATGGAGGTAGAGAGAGTTTAGACTACTTGCTGAGAAGGAATCATCATTTAAGGTCAATCAGTCTCAGTCCAGGAGCTACATACTTAACCATTTGGCTATCCTATGCAAATCCACATTAACATGTGTATCTAATAGATTTGTTATTTTCTTTTAAGAACGTAATCTATATTCATTAAGGAAAACTCTAAATAAATAAAAAACAATGTAAAATGAAATGACCAGAAATTCTGCCACACACATGAGAATAAACTGTTAATATTTTGGTGCACTTTCTTATTTTTCAAAAATTTCATAGCACTTTAAAACAAAGCTTCAATCATAGTTAGTATATATTGTATATTCTTTCATTCAATTTACTACTGTTTCATAAACCCTTTCCCAATCTATTATGTAGTCCTTTTGACCATTATTTTAAATGATGGAACAACATGCCACCAACTGCTTTCATACTGGTTTAATTTTAAACCAAAAGTCATAGAAAAATTATTGCTAAAAGTAATACTAACAAGGCTGATAAAATATCTACCATCTTTCTCTAAATCACTACTTTTTTAATAAATAAATGTCTCATTGGTCCAATGATCTGATCTAAATAAGGTCTTAGGTAAAAGAATATTTAGACTTTGAAAAGAATGTTTGGATATAGAAACAGGGAGGAATAGGTAGTCATATCAATAAAGTATTGATAATATATAGAGAAACAGGTACACAAGTATAATTTGAATAATGAAATCCATTTCTTAGATTCTCATTTTAGTGCATATCACTAGTCAAGTAATAATAACAATAATAATATTTCAAGAAAAGCCATATATGAAAAGTCCATAGCTAATATCCTTAATGGGGAAAAACTGAGAGCTTTCCCCCTAAGATCAAGAAGAGGATAGGGATGTTCCCTGTCACTGCTGTTGTTCAACATAGTACTGGAAGTCCTAGCTGTATCAATAGGACAACAAAGAGAAATAAGAGGCATCTGAATCAGCAAGGAAGAAGTCAAACTTTCACTCTTTACAGATTATATGACTGTACATGGAAAACCTAAAAGAGTCCACTAAAAACCTGCTAGAGCTGACACATGAATTCTGCAAAGTCTCAGGACATAAAATCAATGTACAGAAATTGGTTGCATTTCCATATTCCAATAATGAAGCAGAAAGAGATATCATTTATAACCATGCCAAAAACCATAAAATACTTAGGAATACGTATAACCAAAGAGGTGAAAGACCTGTACGCTGAAAACTATAGAAAGCTTATGAAAGAAATTGAAGATGACACAATGAAATGAAAAAACAATCCACACTCATGGATTGGAAGGACAAATATTGTTAGAATTTGAGTAGTATACGTCTATACTACCCAAAGCAATCTACACATTCAATGTAATCCTTATCAAAATGACACCAGCATTCCTCACAGCGCTAGAACAAACAATCTTAAAATTTGTATGGAACCACAAAGGATCCCCAAATAGCCAAAATAATATTGAAGAAGAAAACCAAAGCAGGAGGCATCACAATCCCAGACGTTAGCCTCTACTATAAAGCTGTAATCATCTAGACAGTATGGTAGTGGCACAATAACAGACACATAGACCAATGGGATAGTTTAGAGAACCCAGAATTGGACCCACAAATGCATGGTCAACTAATTTTTGACAAAGCAGGAAAGAGTACCCAACAGAAAAAAGACAGTCTCTTTAGCAAATGGTGCTAGGAGAACTGCAACATGCAGTTGAATGAAACTGGACCATTCTCTTACACCATACACAAAAGTAAACTCAAAATGGATAAAAACTTAAATTTGAGATAGGAAACTATCAAAACCCTAGAGGAAAAAACAGACAACAACCTCTCTGACCTCAGTTAAAGCAACTTCTCACTCGACACATCTCTGAAGGCAAGGGAAATAAAAGCAACTCTGGAAATAACAGATGCTGGCAAGGATATGGAGAAATGGGAACACTCTTGCACTGTCGATGGGAATGCAAACTGGTGCAGCGGCCCTGGAAATCAGTGTGCAAGTGCCTCAAAAAATTAAAAATAGAATCACCCTACGACCCAGCAATGGCACTAGTAGGAACTTATCCAAAGGATACAGGAATGCTGATTCATGGGAGCACATGTACCCCAATGTTTATAGCAGCACTTTCAACGACAGCCAAATTATAGAAAGGGTCTAAATGTCCATCAATTGATGAATGGATAAAGATGTGGTTTATATATACAATGGAATACTAACTTGGCAATGAGAAATAAAATTTTGCTATTTGCAACAACATGGATGGAACTAGAGGGTATTATGCTAAGTGAAATGTCAGTCAGAGAAAGATAGATATAAGATTTTACTCTGTGGAATTTGAGAAACACAACAGATAACATGGGAGAAGGGAAGGAAAAGTAAGATAAAAACAGGGAGAAAGGCAAACCATGAGACTCTTAAATAGAGAGAACAAACAGGTTGCTGGAGGGGAGGTGGAGGGATGGGTTAAATGGGTGACAAGCATTAAGAAGGGTACATTTTGGATGAACAGTGTGCATGATATGTAAGAAATGAATNATGGATAAAGATGTGGTTTATATATACAATGGAATACTAACTTGGCAATGAGAAATAAAATTTTGCTATTTGCAACAACGTAGATGGAAATGCTAAGTGAAACAAGTCAGTCAGACAGAGAGAGATATCGTATGTTTTCACTTTATGTGGAATTGGAGAAATATATATATATATATATATATATAATACTCAGCTATCAAAAATAATGAAATCTTGCCATTTGCAACAACATGGATGGAACTAGAGGGTATTATGCTAAGTGAAATGTCAGTCAGAGAAAGATAGATATAAGATTTTACTCTGTGGAATTTGAGAAACACAACAGATAACATGGGAGAAGGGAAGGAAAAGTAAGATAAAAACAGGGAGAAAGGCAAACCATGAGACTCTTAAATAGAGAGAACAAACAGGTTGCTGGAGGGGAGGTGGAGGGATGGGTTAAATGGGTGACAAGCATTAAGAAGGGTACATTTTGGATGAACAGTGTGCATGATATGTAAGAAATGAATCACTGGGTTTTACTCCTGAAGCCAAGACTACACTGCATGTTAACTAACTTGAATTTAAAAAAAATAATAATAATAATACTGTAGCCATTGGACATTTTTCAGTAACAGTCTTCTAGCCTAACTGGTTCATATTAGAACCCTCAATTGCTCTCTAGTATGAGCTAAACTGAAGTAGACATGTCCTTAAATTTGATTAACTATTTCAAGGTAAGCTTTTATAATTTAAGTATTCCCCTTTCCCCAAGTCATAAAAAAATATTATGTGTACCTTTCCCCCTCTGTCGCACACCAATATGGAGCAATGCAGACTTTTTCTCATTCAGTTTATAACTCATAGTTAGGGATGTAGCAGAAAGATGCAGCCCACCAACTGATGAAAATGATCTTCAAACTCAGCAGCAACCAGATTTCTGGCATCTAATTTCTATAAGAACTATAGGCAAGGGTTAATTTATTATGTCTGTTAAGATTCAGCATCTCTGTCTTATTGGCTATATATTTTGGATGTAGGCAGTGGCAAAATAGTTGTTATGACAGAAACTATGCCAAGAAAGTGGAAAAAATCAGAGGTAATATATAGAGAATATGTAGAGTCTTAAGCCAAATGCACTAACATTGCAATCTGACAGAAGGGAGAACAGTATATTTACATGTACACACACGTACATACATAATCATACCATGGTTTTTTTCACTAAGGTAATATGATCTGCATTTTCAGAATTCCTTGCTAATATTAGAAATAAACATTCTTTAGATTTGTAGATGGGAAAGGGTTATGCAAGATATTCAGGGAGTAGTTGTGTTTCACTAAGGTAATATGATCTGCATTTTCAGAATTCCTTGCTAATATTAGAAATAAACATTCTTTAGATTTGTAGGTGGGAAAGGGTTATGCAAGATATTCAGGGAGTAGTTGTGAAGAATGATATAAAATTTTTCTTAAAATAACACAACAAATATCACTTCTAATGCAAAACAGTGGTAATCAAATTGCTGGTCCCTTTCTTTTTCAGATACCATGATGCAACACAGGGAAAGTAATTTGCATCCTTAAGATCATCTTGTAAAACAAGAACCAGAGTCCTGTTGCATAGGTTGGAAGTGACAATTAGGATTTAAGTTTTGGTCTTTCTTCTGGCCACAGAAGGTAAGTTCTTTCCATCAGGCTATTATATTTTTGTTTGAAATGTCAAGCATTCTGGTGAGGAAGAATCCTATATATACATGAATAGAAAAACAAAATTAATGACAATAGAATTTTAGAGTTGTAAGGGCCTTTGGAAATCATATAGTCTAACTCTCGATCAAATCCCTTCCAATAGACAATTGATCACTATTAATTCTTTTAATAAATGCTGTTGAATACCTCCCTTTCCTCAATGAGCAAATTGTGCTCATTCGGGACATTAACAAAATGGCTTTTCACCCTTTTCTCCAAGAGGGATGAATCTAACACATGCATGTCATCCTTTTTGCAACATTACATGCTATACAATTAGTAAAATAGCCTGCCTTACATATGTTGCTCTCCTTTGAAATCCTCACTAAATAGTAGCTCTTCTTCTAAAAATACAATGAAGTCATCATATAAGTTAGACTTTTAAAAATATTGTAATTAAGTTTTAGCAATCTGTAAGTTTCTTCCTCTGTATACTAAAGTCTTTATATAGCTTATATTGCATACACAGCATACACATGTATATAAATCATATATAGTATGTATGTTTAACTGTTAGGTTTTGTTCTTCCATTCCCTACCTCAGTGCATCAGCTTTAGGGAACAGTCTTATAATTCACTGGAGAGTAATGGCACATTTGTGAGATTTTTTCTGGCTTTCATTCCCTCTAGAGACCAAATGTTTGATATTTTGAGCCATACAAAATATGCCTTCCTTGAATGACTATTGTTAACAAGAAAACTGAGCAATGAAGATAAAGGTCTAAATACACCAACTTTCTTTTTGTTATGTGAATATTTTCTCAACATTTGCAACTGTCTGTACAATTAGTTTTACCTGCTTTATTATCACAAATTTGAAAGTAAAGTTCTTCCCTTAAATAAAATTCACTTTAAATCCAAGTTACTGAAACTTTTTCACAGATTTCAATGTTCTAGTAGTGCGTTAGACTCTTATAAGGTTAGTCGGGGTATCTAGGGTGATGCCTTCTAGTCTTCATGGAGTAACATTTTATAACTGTATAATGCTTCATTTCCTCCCACAATATTCTCCACATAATCTTATTTTAAGAATGGGAATAGACATTTTTCCTTGGAAAAACAATCTATTTTTCCTGTAATTTGTCACTTGCTATGTCCATCATAGTGCTGATGTAGCAGTGAAATAACCCTCATGATACATAAAGTAAACTTTCTCCTGGAAATTAGTTTAAAATGTCATTGTTTGAACAAATTAGCTTTTATTAATACCCCAGAATACTGCAGACTAATTTTGCTCATAACTGGGCATACCTGGAGCTGCTTTGGATAAGAGAAATTTGAATTATTTAGGTATCATTGTCATGATTTCCAAGGCTTCCAATGATCTCATAGCCTCCTCAACCAAATGGTGGTACTCTCTAAAAGCAACAGGGATTGCAGATAGACTATACTAGTCTATTCCTGTATCCAAAATGTATAGCCATGTAGGCAGAGGAAATGCTATTAAACAAGAAATCTTCTTGACTCACATGTTTGATTGTTTTGGTTTAAAATATTCTGTGCCCTCCGCCAGCCTTCTCCCTGGTATTTTCTCAGTGGGTAAGGTAAATATCTTATGCTACGAAAGGTCTTTCTCATCAAAATAGAACTTAGTGGTTCTTCCTTATCGGATAAGATCAGAAACTACCTGGTATAAAGAGAGCTGTTAAAGGTATATTACCACTAGATTGAGACTCTTTCATGGCTACATTTAGAATTATGAGAGAAACAGGCAAAATCTTTTCCTAAAACATGTTTTGCTAATAGGATAAATAATCCTAATGGCAGTTGTTATTTTTTGATTACTAGCTTTGATTGCTTAGATATATAAAATCTTTTAATTTTTTTACTGTTTATTTATTTTTGAGAGAGACAGAGCAGGAGCACGGGAAGAGTAGAGAAAGAGAGAGGCACAGAATCCTAAGCAGGCCCCAGGCTCTGAGCCGTCAGCACAGAGCCCTACCTGGGGCTTGAACTCAGAACTGTGAAATTATCACCTCAGCCAAAGTTGGATGCCTAACTAACTGAGCCACCCAGGTGCCCCAATATATGAAATATTTTAAATACGTTATCTCTAATCTTCCCCTAAATCTGCCAGAAAGATACCATTATTTGCTTTTCACACTTGTAGAAACAAAAGATTAGAAATTTTAAATTGATTATAGTTATGACTATACCATATACTGAAGGCTAGGTGTGGGACTTGGATCTCCCTCACTTCAACGTGTTTGTTTCTTCCCCACTACAATGTCTTCATTTTTGAGTCTTTAGAAGCTTTACCTTGCAAAAATTACATATGAACAGAAAACAAGAATAAAAATCAAAGACTTTTGTAGTTCTAATATGGGACCTCAGCAAGACCCACTGCAACCTTACTGAATGTAGTAATTAGTGCAAACAAATGCCACACTTGTCACTAGTTCAGTGCTGGGCACCCCAGCATCTACCGTGCAGTTTCAAAAGAGGAAATTTTGTGCTACCTGAAGCTTATATTATTTGGGGTACTTTCCTTAAGAAAAAGAACAAAAATCAAATGCTAATTTAGGTACAAAATAATATCTATTTAGAATAGGAAAATAAGGGGCACCTGGCTGGCTCAGTGGAAAGAGCATGGGATTCTTGGTCTCAGGATCATGAGTTTGAGTCTCACATTTGGTGTAGAGAGTACTTAAATAAATAAATAAATAAATAGAATAGAATAGAATAGAAAATTAAAACACAAAAATATTTAAGTCTTGGAGTTCAATATCTTTCTTTTGAGATCTCTGCCAACAATTGTTATAAGCAAATCATTTATGGACTCAACTGGTCCTCTCAACCTAGAACATTTATATACCTTCCAGTAACTACCAGTACTCATGGGGGCCTGTGCAAATAAGGGGTCCTGAATATTAAGATTTTTTAGCAGCATATAAATTACTCTGAGTGTGGATGACTCAAATGGACTTCACTAAGATTGCAAGTTACTCCTGGTAATAAAACTGTGGGCTGCCCACCTTATGTCCACAACCAAGAATAGTTTTAGAAACACGTATACACATATGCATGTGAGCATAAACAGAAACACACAAACACTCTCTTACTTTAAGGCTTGGTGGGGAGGGGATGGAGGAATTAACTCCTAACTCTCCCTGGCGGCTTCAAGGACAGGTTCATAGAAGGTAGGACAATTTAAATGGATTGCAAAAGATGTATGAGAGTTTGTTAGGCAAAGAAAATATAAGAAGTATTTCCAGTTGAGATGAAAGCTTTGGCTGAATATGGTGGAATATGTCTGGGTCTTCTCTGACCCATTTTGAATGACTATAATTTGGTGTAGATCTAGCCATTTTGAGCTTTCAGAAAAATCTCACTGATTTTCAAATAGAGTGACAGGAAGACAGCTAATGCTTTATATTTATATGCCTACAAAGCAGCTAAATGAAGAAAAGAAAATTGAGTCTAAAGATTAAAGATGACATCTTAAATATGTTCTAAAATATAGAATAACATTTCGTATATCATTTCTAAAAACAATATCCATTTGAAAATAAATTATTCTTAAAATTAAAAGCCATCTTGCTTTAAAATTACTAGTCAAGTTTTGGACATAAGATACATATGGTAGACAAGTAACATAATGTATAATATATTGTATGTAATGTAAATTATAATTTGAGTTAACTATTATAAGCTAATTGAATGATACAGTGTGGGCAGAGATATGTAAAATAAAGTGCTGTTGCTTAGTTTAATTATTATCTCAGATGTTGTTACACCCACAGTGATTCTTCATACAACAAAACAAAGTGTATATTCTTAGTATAAATTAGCTATTTCTATGCATGATTTGATACTGATCAAGTTAATTAAAGCAATGAAATTAAGGTGCTAATAGCACATTTTCAGTTCCATGGAGACTTATATCTAAATATTGATATTCACACGAAACAATGATCCACATATAGATTATTTCTATGTCCTCTTCATTTTCCTTTTTAGCTCTAATGGTAAAAAAAAAAAATGTCTTGAAGTAAACTTTATTTTTCCCTTAAGATATTCTTTAATACACAAATGCTTACCAGGCCTAGTGGTAAAAACTGAAGGAAAAGTCATATTAATTTGCAGAAATGTCTACTTCTATGTGGTTCTATTCTGCCCTCAATTAGAATGTGTAATTCCTAGGCAAGTTATACTGCTAACAAGAGTATCAGAAATAAATTTTGTGGCATTTTCAATCATGTCTGGCATTTACTTTAAAGGACCATTTAATCAAAATTGTGTCTAATCTGGGGGTTCTGATTATCATTTAAATTGATTTGCTGTTTATTAATTGATTAAAGAACACAATCAGCCAATATTATGTGGTTTTAAATCATTGTCTTCACATGATAACTTATCTTGAGATTATGCATCCTTAAAATAAATTATTTGATTATATCTTAAATTTCCTCAGATCCTAGGACATGGAAATATATATATTTTTTCAAATATTAATGGAATTATATGCATTTTTTTCCCAGACAAGTTAAAAATTAAGTTAGACTACTGTAAAAACGCTTTGTAAATGCCACTCCAATTTGGGATGAATATTCATGGTAGATTCTATACCCTTCTGACAGATAGGTCCTAGACCTCATGCAAGGTCTATTAGCTTCACTCTGGGTAGCTAAACTTTGCTCTGGTTCCATAGCACTATATTCAGGAATGTCCTTGGTTCAAGTGAGGTAATCTTGGGAAGGCCAAGAGTGATGGATGAGAAGTTTTTTTAGAATTAAGTGAACAAGGTAACTTTATGCACTTGAAATAAAACTGCATTGTATAATCCTAAGGTTGACCAGAAGCTCCTGATTCAGGAGTAGATGGTCACAGGCAAGGTTGTATGTCAGGCTGCTTTAACTGTGTGTGTGTGTGTGTGTGTGTGTGTGTGTGTGTGTGTGTGTGTGTGTTGTGTGTGTGTTTGAGGTGGGCTTACAGAAATGATGTTTCAGAAAGTGTGATGTGACCCTTACTCACTGAGAATCTACCACAACCATT
This sequence comes from Crocuta crocuta, assembly GCF_008692635.1. Lineage (NCBI taxonomy): Eukaryota > Metazoa > Chordata > Mammalia > Carnivora > Hyaenidae > Crocuta > Crocuta crocuta. The sequence goes on along the minus strand of NW_027527389.1, from coordinate 729,282 downwards.
TCCACCAGTGATGCCACATTGGAGAAGTCCAGAAGCTTACATCAATGTCATAGGATAACCTTGCTGATTATCTGCTGTCAGAATTGACTGTGCTGACCTTAATTTCTACTCCTTAGAAAAGTAAATTTTGTATAATTTGCTAAAAGTTAAAGCAGAGTTAAATCCATGTCTGATCCTAAATAATGACTTGCATTTTGTTCCATATTTTCAATATTTTCTCCATAAGCAAATAAGTAATACTACAGAAATTAAACTCACTCTTTTCATCTTTTAATTGGTTATAATCAAGAGAAACAGCTTTGAATTAAGTATTTCCTTTTTCCTGTCTAGGTTTTTACTAAAATAAATACCACTTAATTAGTGTGAAAATTACAATCATGACCAACACCCAAACCATAGAAGTTTAACCTTAAATGTTAGCATGTCATCATCTTTGCCAATAGGAAATGGGTAGTAATTGTGATTCATAAGATTTGCTTAATTCCCTTTAGTTTTCCAGGTATTTAAATAGAGCTAGCCTTAAGCAGAAGCATGTGAGAGTTATCTTTTGTATCCTCAATCTTCCTTTTGGAATCAGGTCTTAGTTTGAGATGCTCCTTCTACACTGGACTCAGAATAAGCTTATGTTACAAACATTCCCAGAAGAACCCAGTTCATGGCCTTTCCACTGCTTTCAATTTGACTGACACTTTTTCTGCATCCATCTCTGCTTTCTTCTCCTTTGTTTGACAAGCCAACCCTTGCTTTTATATTAGGTGGGAGACAACAGTTTACTATTACTTTATTCTAGGCAACATTTACATTTTAAGTCAGGATGTTATGAATACTGTAAAAATAGTGGTTCTTATATTTTTTTCAAACTACAAAGAATTCCTTTATTCTTTCAGGGGTAGATTCTACGTTTTGAAAGATTTTGACTATCGCTTTAAATATTTGTGGAAAGAAGTGATCAAAATCGGCGCTGGGATGACCAGACATGTGATTCGGCGCTGGGATGACCAGACATGTGATTCAGTTAAGTGTGTCGGCTCCACCAGTCACATTCCAGAGGTTCCGGTGTTATCTCTCAACTTAATCTGAGCTTCTGATTAGCATGAAATTAGGGTTGCTATACTTTCAACCAAATGTGAAGAAGTAAATTATGTTTTCATGAGGATTTCCAAAATACTGAAAATAATCTTTTAGGCTTCACTGCTACCTGTGCAGACATCTAGAAGGAAGAGAACTGAAGCAAAGAATAAGAGTCTTAATCCAAAGGAGTGATTTTAATGTCTAGAATTTTCTACCAGTGGAGGAAATGATTTTAGGTAAATATCATCAGCTCTATGCTCAAAAGATATGCCTTTAAACAGTAATCCTGACAGTAGGTATTCTAAAGTGGGCTTCACATCTAAGAGTTCTGAAATTCTATCTTTCAAAAGTTATTGAAATATTTGCAGCATAAACTTTTAGTTAATCTTAATGAAATAAAATGCTAAAATATGTAAAAGTTGTATATAAAGTTTATAATTTGTTAGAACATTATTTGGTATTAAATGAATGTTCTCAGTACCCCTTGTATAACTTCATTTGTTCGTTTGTTTGTTTTCATTTAAAAAGAAACCCAAAAGACTGTATTAACTTTTTTCTAGGTCCAGCTCTGACAACCTATGCTTCTTGAATGCATTAAATCTAAAAAAAAAGTTTTTATTCATTTGTCATTCTCTTGAGAGTCTGATTAAATAGTTGAGTTATATATTTTGTTTTAACATTATACAAACATGACTTAAGGAATTATTTAGGTAATGAAGTCATTTGATACTTGGATAAAGTTCCACACAAGAAGGCACATTTTATTCAGTCACTCACTTTATTAATAATACCGTTTACATTGGAAGCAGCAATATATCTTAATGTCATCTTCAGTTTGAGTCATTTATGTTTCAAATACACTTCACCAGAATCCACACTGAATAACACTAGTGATTCACTCTTATATTCCTCAATTGCTCATACACCAGTAGCTTCCTCGTAACTACTCTGGTCATAAACTCATTTTGGACTGACTTCATGGTCAGTTCCTTCTGTGGGTTTCCAAACAAATTCTCGACCTTTTACTTTATTCCAAAGCGGCCAATACCGTTCCCTCACCCAAAGGGTCTTCTTTGTTGGGTCCTACCCTGGACTGCAAACACTGTAGGGAGCAAGAAGACAGCTTTACCAATCTGGTGGCATTCATACTGGTGTTGCTCAATTTCAGCTCAGTCCTCACCATTTTAACACAGTCCTCTATTTCGCCGTCAGTGCCCTTGATGTGCCCACTACTTTCATAGTTTTATTATTATAAGTTGTCAACATAGAACTTCTGAGTCTACACTTTCAATCTTGGTGTGGATGTCCTAGTGTCATCTGTTACATAACAGTCTCAGAATAAACTCTTCACCATTGTGCCAAAGTTAGTTTTCGGCTGGCTTGATCTGGTCTCTGTATAACAAAACAATCTTTTAGTTCACTCAAGATCAAAACCTCCTTCTCCTTTCCTTCTTTCCACAAGGACATAAAGTTTCTCTTCAGGATTGGGAGTCCTGATATCACATTGGTTAAGTGATTTTAGGCAAATCAAAGATTTTTTGGTTCTCAAATTTCCCATCTGTACAATGAAAAGAGCAAGCAACTACTATTCAGTGAAACTGAGAAGATTAAATACAATAATATGAAAGTATTTTTCTTACCCTAGGCTTAACTTTCCAAAGATGCGTATTTGCCCTTTTCTGCAGCCAAGTAGCATGATTATTCTTAGTTCTCTGTTCACAACCATGCAGCTCTTCTACCCTTTCATTCATTCAGATCCCTTCCACATAGAATGCTCCCTAAGTTTTGCCAATGAAAGTTTTCCCTGAAGTCATTTCATTTCCTTCAGAAGGTTTTCCTGACTCTGTAACTACATCTAACCTGTATGTAAGCTACTTAAAGCAGAAAATTATTTCTACACCCTTGGAAATTCTTACCATGGTTTTTCAAAGGAAACATGTGCTTAATAAATAACTGAATGAACTGAGAATATTTCTTACCTGCTGGCCAGACTTATATTTCCATATGCCCACCTGATGCCTCCTTAGGTGGAATAGCCTATTCTTGTCTTAAATTCCATGCAAAGAAATTAAATTTTCATCACCTCCTCCTTAATTGATTTTATTTCCTTACATTCCTAAATCCTTCAGTATTCTACGAATATATCTCTGATTCCAGGATCAAAAATTCAGTTACCTTGAGGTGCCTGGGTGGCTCAGTTGGTTAAGCATCTGACTTCAGCTCAGGTCATGATTTCGCGGTTCATGGGGTCAGGCCCCCTGACTGGCTCTGTGCTGACAGCTCAGAGCCTGGAGCCTGCTTGGGATTCTGTCTCCCTCTCTCTCTCTACTCCCACTCACCCTCTGTCTGTCTCTCTCAAAAATAAATAAACATTTAAAAAATTCAGTTATCTTTTTAAAAAATTCTGATCAAATAATACAGTAACAGAAAACTGAAAATGCCTCAGATCCCTGTTATTCTTCCATGTGGTCCCAAATAAATTAAAACATTTTTCTATTTAGACTTTCATTTTGAAAAAATTTTCATATCTTAGCCATGTCCTTTACTCTTAATGAGTACAACTTCATAGTAATTTATCAGTTTATATACTTGGCCATTCCTGACACTCTAATAAAAATGGTTTTAAATTAATGTTCTGATATTTAATATACAAACTTTTATATTAAAATGTCAGGGATTACGAGGTACATGTTATAAATTATCTGGCAAATAATAACTAACTACAATGCATAGTTACAGTGCTTTGTCCTCAGTGTAATAAAAAATCTTAGGGAGAGTATTCTATCTATGTTCTCTTTAATTTGGCCTTTCACAGTCTTTGTTTTCTTTAAGAGTTGCAGAAAAAGTCAGATTTCCACATTGCTTCTAGCCATCTCCCAAGTCATCAGTTTTACTCATTTGTCCATATTATAGCAACAGCAAAATAATAACTAATATTTATGTAATGATCAATTACAATATGCCAAACTCTACAGTAAATATCTTACATTAGCTGTCTTCTTTAATTCTTTTAATCACCCTATAGGTCTACCTTACTGTTTCGATTTTACACATGAGGATTCAGTGATGTTTAAGTCATTCAGCCTAGGTGATGTAAGTAATAATTTGTAGAGCTGGAACTCAAAACCTGGTCTTTCAGCCTCCAAATCCTACGTCAATAATCACTCTATTACACACCTTTTTCAGAAACAACAAGACTGAGATTTAAACTACCTTCCTGCACTTACCTGGCACACTAAGATTTTTTTAAAATCTTCTCTCTGTCTCCAGTCCAGAAGCAATCTAGACAGCTATACCATCAGTGGGCTCTCTACACTGTCCCCTGTGTGGCCCAGTGTCTCATTTCCATACAGTACTATCAACTCAACTGGTTGGGCTTCTCCAATCCAATCTTAAAATACTTACTTGCTTCAGAACATATATGTTTAGATAGTCAAGGTTTTATGTTTACCATATATGGGAAGAAAATGTATGATGCATATGTGGGTGGGTACCTTAGGGATATCATAGCCTTCCTCCAAATTGTTCATGTAGAAACAGGAAGTCTTATTAATTAATTCTTCAAAATATCTCCCAGGGTATTCCTTTCCTTTTCATTCCCAATATCCCCACTGGTCTGGTCATTACAATAGCCTTCTAATTTGTCTCCCTCATCTGGTCCCTTCCTTTGTAAGCTACCTATACACAGCTGTCAGAGCTACATTTCCAAGACATTACTTTGATCATGTTACACCCAGGCTCACAACCTTCAGAAGACACTTTCAATTATTTAGCCTAGCATCCAAGGCAATTAAGTTCTTCTTAAGTATTTAACCTTACTTCCCCATGAGGTTCTGCTACAGATAACACATTACTCATTCAATATCTTATGCAGAGTTGCACTCATTCTGACTTCTATATTATGGGACTGGACTTCTCCTTACTTTTTCTCCTCATTCTTTTTATTTCTCCAAAGCTTGTTCAAGTCTCCTGTCTTCAATGTGACCTTTGAAACTCCACATTCTCTTTGACTCCATCCCATAGTTTAGCACAGAATTATATACATATGCATACATATGTAGAGCAAGAACTGTTTTCTTTCCATCAACTCATTTTTTCTCCACAGCTGGCATGTTATAGATGTAAGAAAATGTCTAGTATCGCACCACTGTACATCCATGCACCTTAAGTTTAGACTAGAATTGCTATTCAACAAAAAATTTTTAGTTTGATTAGTTCACATTAAAAATTAAACATGTGTTTTTACTCAATCTATTATCTTAGATAAATATCGTATTAAAAAGTTTAATGAAGCAGAATTAAAATCCATTAAAGTAAATTCACGGCTTGGATCATTTCTATATCAAATATAACTTCAGGTACATCAACATTTTCTAAATCCATAAAATTTCAAAAAAATTAAGAAAGCCTACAAGTAAAGTGAGTGTAAGGTGAACATTTCTGATGAGCAAATAATGTTTTGGTAATTCTAAGTGCAAAAAATGACTTTGGTTCAAACCAAGCACAAACGTGCTTTTATAGAGGTCAGAGTATCTAGCACATCAGGCACATGGTAGCAGCCTGGGACAGGTCAAGCTTGCCAACCGATGCCTATGTATTTCATACAACTTTAACCATTTTTTCCTAATTTTTTTTTTTTTTTTGAGAGAGAAAGAGAGAGACAGAGTGCAAGCGGTGGAGGGACAGAGAGAAAGGGAGACAGAATCTGAAGCAGGGTCCAGGCTCTGAACTGTCAGCACCTAGCCTGATGGAGGCCTCGAACTCACAAACATGAAGATTTGCTTAACTGACTGAGCCACCCAGGCGCCCCTCATACAATATATATTTTTTTCTTTTTTGCTATGCTACCTGTCATCAAGATACAGTCCTAGAGTACTTAGAGCAACCAGGCACTGTATAGTGAACTTAGAGGAGCTTTAAAAGGCCATCCTACTCAGAAACGCTTTTCTTCTCAGCTTTTTTCAGTGTCAGAAATAACCAGTTTCCAGTGCTTAAAGCAAGAACCCAGTTAAAATGCAAATGGAGGTACTTAACTAGAAGGAATGACACAAAGGGGGAAAAGAAAGTGCTCAAACCTCACCTACTTCCCAGTTCAGCCTGCTGAAAGGAAATCCAATAGAGCTTCAAAGTAAAGAACTAGGGTGTGTTGTTCAGGACTTCCGTGTGTCCTGATTCTCAAGACAATATTCTGTATTTGAGCATGCCACATGGACTTTCTTTAAACTTTACGTCCTTTTGAGTTTTTTTCCCAAATGCCCCAAATGATTTTCTTCAAATAGATGAATTTGATGATCCCATTCTTAAAGGCTGTCTGTGTATAGACACTGGAGGAGCCCTGGCACAGAGAGTAACAGATGCCTGAAATCGGCAATGGAGCTGGTTCTGCACAGATTGATAACAACTTTGCCAAATGAAATTCCCCTGGTAGAACATTGTGTGCCCATTAGAATAGAGGAGACCTGAGAACAATTATTTTCATAGAAATCTATTTAGATTTGCCTACCTTAACCCAATTAAAACTTCATCCAACTCAGTAATGTTACTGAGAAGAAATGCAGACTGAATCTTCACATGGACTTTTACATCAAATTTTCTAAACAAACCCCATTGTAAACCTCTAATATAAAACAGAAGAAAATCAATTCTAGATATTGAAGTTACAATTATTGATCTACTATTGCAAAATGCTCAGTAGAAGTAAAAGTTACTATAGTTCAGACTACCTCAATAGTCAGTAAATGATATATCTTCAAAATACATGTTATTTTTACTAAATTCCCGTTTGCACTATGATTAACTTAATAAGGCTTGGGAGTTAGAAAGGTAGATTTATCAAATTTATTTTATTTTCTCAGCAGCAGAAGAAAAAAAGATCAAGATTTGCCAACTCTGACAACTTTCAACATAGCATCATTATTTACCTGATTTCCTTTGTGACCGCGTTTTTTTTCTTTATATGAAGGAGTTAGTTAAAAGTGACTTCTTTCTGTGAAACAGTGAAATAGTTCTAATATTTATTAAGCAAAGAAGTTAGAAATACAGAGAGTAAACGGATTTTAGATTAAGTGTGTCAAATAAGTTTCTCTGTGTTATCATTTTTATGGTCAAGAGCATCATACTCTGAGAAAAACACATTAGTGTCAGTGAGGATATTTGAAAAATTTACTTCCTATCGAATTTCTCCAACTAAACACCAAAACAGTCATTTGAACAGATTGCTGGCTCTGATCTTTTGTGTATAGGTCATAATTTTCAACATAAACCATTCAGGTATGAAGTCCTGCCAAACACACCTTCCCCTAGCAAGGACCAATTTAAGTTTATCTCCGAAAGAAAAAGTATGTCACAGAGACACGATTTTACCTTCAGATATGTAACACATCTTCATTGACAAGATACTAGTTCTTTCACTATATTAGAATTAACCATAATCTAAAAACAACCAAAATTATGGGGTACATACATAGAGAGAGAGAAAGAGAGAGACGCAAACAGATTTTCTCCATAAGCTATTTAAAAGCTGCATTTAGGGGCGCTCAGTCGGTTAACCATCTAACTTCAGCTCAGGTCATGATCTCTGGGTGTGTGAGTTCAAGCCCCGTGTCGGCTTCTGTGCTGACAGCTCAGAGTCTGGAGCCTGCTCCGGATTCTTTCCCTCCCTCTCTCTCTGCCATTCCCCTGTTCCTGCTTTCTCTCTCTCTTAAATATAAATAAAGGAGTGCCTGGGTGGCTGAGTAGGTTGAGCACCTGACTTTGGCTCAGGTCATGATCTTGTAGTCCATGAGTTCAAGCCTGGCACTGGGCTCTGTTCTGACAGCTCAGAGCCAGGAACTTGCTCCAGATTCTGTGCCTCCCTCTCTCTCTCTGCCTCTCCCTTGCTCATGCTCTCTCTCTCTCTCTCAAAAATAAGGAAACATTAAAAATTTTTATAAATAAATAGATAGATAGATAACAATTAAGAAAAAGTAAAAGGTGTATTTAGATGGAGTTCTGGACATCAGAATCAATAACAAAAACTAAACAAAAGAAGAAATGTTTTAAAAGCATGAAATAAATTAGAATAAATTGACTAGTTACTTAAACACATTTAAAATAAATTGATTTTATGTCAAATACCCTATCTTGATCCACCTTCATTTATTAATTTGAGCCAGACAATTCTTGAATTAAATTCTAAAAAACTTTCCATAATTTTTAAGTTACTTTAGTTACTATATTATATATTATTAATGAGGGGGAACAGAAGGGAAAAAAAACAAAGAATCCACTGCCTCTGCAAATTTCTATTAGGGAGTTAGTGAGTTGATTAGTCTAAGAATCACTTGTGTAGTTGGGAAGTTAGCATTAACTCTGTTGTAATAGTTCTTTTACGATCTTATTATGTCTATCTAGCTATTCAGCTTTGTCATTATGCTATCTAGTTATTCAAATTTGTCTTAAAATATACTATTAAAAGCCCAATTTAAAATTTTGCTTTTTCAATCCACTGTATATCCTAGAAACAATTCTGTATCATTATATTGAGATATTTCTTATTATTTTACATGATTTTATAGTACTCCATTGTATGAATGCATTATGGTTCATGCACACTGTGTTTCCTAGGAGATTATCCATGCTGCTTCAGCTTTCTCATCTATTTGCAGTTAGGCAAAGTAGTCTCATGATTTTTAGTTTTTTTTTTTTTCTGTTTCAATATATAATAAGATATATCTTACTTCCTTTTATCTTTATTGTTCTTCTTTCTCTTGATCAAGATAGATAGTGGTTTAGTTAATTTGCTGATGTTTTAAAATGCCATCTTTTTGATGTGTTTATTTTTTCTACTGTTCTTCCTTTTTTTACTTAATTAACTTCAACCTCTTTCTTTATTTTTCCCCCAGCTTAACCTGTTGTGTTTTTACCTTCTGGGTTGAAAATATAATTAATTTATAGCATTCTTTTATCTTTGTTGATACAAATATGTAAGATTATGAATTTTCCTCTGTTCACTGCTTTATTTGTATCACATAGGTTTGAATATGTGGAATATTAGTATTAATTTTTGAAAATTCTGAAATTAAGGTTTGTATTTCCTTTTTTCTCAAGAGTTGTTTAACATAGAATTCTAATATTTCTAGTCGAATGAAGCCTTTTTAAATTAATTTCTAGTTTTGCTATATATTGATAAGAAAATGTTGATATTAATAAAACTTTATATAGCACACTAAAATTTTCTTTAATTTTGACCTTTAAAAATTGACCTAATAAATGGTCAATTTTTATTAATGTTCTAAAAGCACCTGAGAAGAATGTATATGTTCATTATAATGAATTAAATTTCACTATATATTTACAATATCTACCTGATTATGTTATTTAGTTCTTCTATTTCTACTTCATTTTGTCTTTAGAGTAAGACTGATATATTAAAGTCTTCTTTTACTTTGCCATGCCATTTTATTTATTTCCTTAAAATTTTTCTTAATTTGAGTATATTTGACACACAATGTCACATTAGTTTCAGATGTACTACATAGTGATTCAGATTCTCTATTGGTTACGTTATGCTCACCACAAGTATACCATACAATGTCACCATACAATGCTATTATATCACTAACTATTTCCTATAATGTGTCTTTTATTCTCATGACTTATTCATTCCATAACTTGGAGCCTGTACCTCTCTATCTCCCTTCATCCATTTCACCTGTCCCCAATCCTCTTTCCCGCTGATAACCATCAGTTTCCTCTCTATACTTACTAGCTCTGGTCCTGCTTTTAGTTTGTTTATTCATTTTTTTTTAAAGATTCCATATGAATGAAATCATATGGTATTTCTTTCCTAATCTGACTTATTTCACTCAGCATAATACCCTCTAATTCCACCTATGTTGCTGCAAATATTTGCCATACTATTTTAAATTTGCAAAGTTATAAACTAAATGAAAGAACTATGCCCTTCAGAAGGGTTTGCATGACCATATGTTAAGGAATTTCATGGTATGATCAACCTTGTCTATCTCTAATTCACCCTGGGACATCTCCCTGAAATTTATACTCTTAATATGAGACTTGGCATACTTTTTCAGACCACCCTACTGTTATGTTTTTATTCCTGTTCCTGTGATTAACTTCCATTGCTCAGGAAACCACCTTCTCTATACCAGCTGCTTCTTTCTTTATTTTCTTCCTTTAGTGAAGTCTTCCCAATCCACTAAAGAGGCTGATTTGTCCCTTCCCTCCAGGTTGCCAAAAGCATCATGCATTGTTTTACTTTAGCACTTACAGACTGGATTGTAATGATTTTATTTCCTCTACCCTTCTATCATCTCCTCTACTTAGCAGCAAACTCTGTGAAGGGGAGAAGCTTGTCCTCATTACTTTTACATCTGAAGAGTCTCACACAGTGGGTGGCACATAGTGAACATCAATAAATATTTGGTATATGGTGAACCAATTAATTCTAAAAGTGTTTCCTGAATGACATACCCTCAAATTATGACATTTACTCCTCACAATCACCTTGATTTCTTCTATATAACAAAGAACCCTTTGATAACTATTCTACTTGCTATACATATAACTACACATTTCCATTTTATACATTACCATGTTAGATTGTAATTTCCTAGATATCTGCTTCTTAGCTGGATAATAGGCTCTCCTCACAGAGGAAACTCTCTACAGCCTGGTATACAATAATTACTAAGAAATTGTTGGATGACTGAATGAATGAGATAGGTACTACTACCAAGACAAAGATTCTAGTTGTTATTATCAGTATGTAATGTAATGTCATACTTAGGAGAAAACAAAATAAATGTAATAATTATTATTCATAATTATCAAACAAATCATATGATTAGTAGCTAGCATGTTTTAGTATATACACTAGAAAAGGCAGTTTCTAAAGTGATAAAGAAATAAAATTAATAAATTATGATTCTGTCATGATAAAGGGAGTAATTTTTTTAAAAGTTTATTTATTTTGAGAGAGAGACAGAGCATAAGCGGGAGAGGGGCAGAGAGAGAGGGAGACACAGAAACCAAAGCAGGTTCCAGGCTCTGAGCTGTCAGCACACAGCCCAATGTGGGGCTAGAATTCTTGAACCGTGAGATCATAACCTGAGCCAGAGTTGGACGCTTAACCAACTGAGTGACCCAGGTGCCCCTAACACTCCGAACTTTTTATAAAACTTTAATCACTGGATTTAGGTCAATGGATCTGAATCAAGTTGAAGCTCCTAAAAGTAGTGTTAATTTTATAAACATTTCTTAATGACTCTTTATCTTTCTCTAGAAAAACCTTTCTTATCCCTCCCCCTTCACATGTACTCCTAAAAGTCCATGCATAAATTAAAGAAACACATTGAACTAGTCTCATGGAATTTCTAGGCTTCTAATTATTTCCAAGCAAAATTCAGTGAGTTGACTTAAGTCAACAGATGGTTTGGGGCTTGTTTAAAGAAAAAATTATCTCACTCCATATGTACACTTGTGAGATGTGCAATCAACTGCTGCACTTTTACACATAATTTCTAGAATTCCATTTTAAGAAAATGGATCCAAGGAACATTCGATGGAGAACCAGTAACTTTAGAGTTTCTTCCCCTTTTTAGAGTAGCCAAGACCTCATTAGCTTACCTTGCTCGTCCTTATTAAACAAATTAGCTTGAAGTTGCTGCTATTTTTATCTTAAATCCTTTTAATTAATTCTGTTGATAGGTATTTTAAGTATTTTAGTTAGCTATACTTGCAACTCTGAACCACTGAAGCTAAAAATATTCTGTATATCTCTTTAAAAAATTAAAGTAATCACTTATGCAAAGTTCTTGTTAGACAATTGTTTCATATGGGTTGACAATACTTCTTATACTGGCAACGAGGAAGGCTGATATGCTTTATCCCTCTGGTTCTACTCTTCTTTTTGTCTGGCCCATCTACAATGCATTTACCAATTCCACTGGCTTTCCTCTGAGTGTAATGACTTTCCTTGTACTCTGTTAAAAATATATCCCCACAAATCAAGAAGAAGCAGATTCAGACTAAGTGGCTGAGAAGATTTACATTCTATTGCTAACCCAGTTATTACTCTGCTGAAAACCCCATAGCATCAATATAATGAATCCCTCAAATTCTGCAGCAAGCACAATTTTTCTTCCCAACCTCATTGGCTCCCAACTCTCTGCTTGACCTTTTACAATGTGTGTGCGGCGGAACTTCATTACAACCTTTTAATGATGCACAAATGGCACACAACACCAAGGTCACAGAAGATCCCAAGTGAAAATTTTCCCAACACCACTAGAATAGTTATTGAGAACTCATTTAAGAGGCAGAATAGCCTTATGGAAAAATCATATCTTAGGATTCACTGTGTCTCCCAAGAGCTTATAATGCAAAATATTGACAATATGATAAGTTGAATACCTTCAACAAACCTCTTTTAGGGGGAAAGAATCTGATTTCTCAAGCTATACAAGGCTAGGGGATCCTAAATGGCTCCTTTGGTGTCCAATCTCAGTATTGGAAGGATTAGCTTTAGAATTCCAACCCAGACAGGTTTCATTATATAATTCGCAACATTAATGTAAGCTCAAGAAGTCAACACTTTTTATATATTTTTTTCTTATCAGCTTGAGCCAGAAAAAAAAACACCTCAAAATCCAATTGTAAAGTAAGTTAAGAAGGTGAAAGGCACAAAATTACAGCATAACTCTTCACATGATTGATTGAAAATGGAGGAATCTTGAAGGCCTAGGAGCAAGGAAGTTGAATTTAAGGCAGGATGAGATGTGGCAAGAAAGAAGGAGGGACAGTTTGATTCTGATCAGCAATCTCCTTCAAGAAGAATGAATATTTGCTTGAAGAAGAAGAGAGTTAAGGGAAAGAGGCTCAAGAAAAAGTTTAGTTCCACTTGCTTTAAATCTTATTGCTCAAAGAGAGTAAAGGAGAGCACGTGATCTGGTTCTTCTTTTTGCAATTTTAAATCACTTCCAGGCTTGGTTTTAATTTTGTCTTTTCCTATATTACCTCTTCTTCTTTATCTTTCACATCAATTCAAAAAGCCCAAGTTATGCAACACACAGTTGAGCCTCTATGATTTGCTAATGTGAGATGGAGAGATGCCTGATCAGGTTTAGTTGGAAAAGGGAAAACACTCTAATTCACTGCTCCTCCTCTTACTTTCATCCCTCAACTCAAATTTTTATTATAGAGTATATACTGAAAGCATGTGAAAACACAAATGAAAAATAAGAAAGTCTCTGAATTGAAGACCTCAAGTCTAACATTGATGGTGCCATGATGACCATCTTCAATGCCCTTAAAGATGCTCAGTAATTTCTATGAATGCTCTCCTCCAATTGACACATTAACCATCAGCTTCATCGAAGACAAAGATGAGAATTCAGAAGCCACAGAAACTGGTTCTAAACCCATAAGGGCCTTGTGAGCTAGATGCAGTGTGTACACGGAAATAAGAATGTAGGTTATGCCTTCATACACAGACAGGTTCAAATCTGCCACTCAGGCACTTGTTAGCCATGTGAATTCAGCACAGCTACATAACTTCCCTGTGTCTCAGTTTCTTCCTTTCAATTTATAATAGCATATAGAGCTCATCTATATAGAACTTCTTGCACATAGCTTGCTACTTAATGGATTCTCTTTGAATGCTAGTAGTGGTCATCATAAAGCATATGACTTAATTTGAATATTTCAAGAAGTCACGGATGTTCATTTTCACCAAGAGCCTCAATCACTGTAAAAAATGGCTATCAGCTTAGAGAGCAAGAATGATTTCCCAAGGGTTTTGCAAAAAAAGCCACCTGATTTAGTTTAGCAAACTATTTGATGCAGGGTAAAATTAGGAATAGAAGTTGGTGTATTTTATATCCAATACAAAAATTTGATTGCTTAAGTTTCTCTCATTTTCTTTTACTGTAGTTTCACTCTTAGCCATTCCTTCCCATTGGCACTGAAAATACTGTTATATGGAATCATACTATCTTTTTCATGAAAAGTTGCCTTAGAGGCCACGATAACCCATGGCTTTCTTTCATAGTCTAAGTCAATGCTGAGAACAAAGTGATCCTTTTACCAGACTAACTAGTTAACTCTAGCCTGGGAAGAAATACTAGGTTGCACCACTTACCCTGCCAGGCTCTCTGCCATAGGCTCTGGGTCCTAAGCAGTATGGTGTCTGGCAGCTTTGGTAGTGAGCACAGATAGAGATTAATTGAGGTGCCCAGTGAGCATCAGGCACATTGTGGAAGCTCAGGAAAGTATTATACAGCAATGGGAAACTGTTCACATTCTTTCTTCATACAACTGTTATACACATTTGTGAATATATTTGTAGATCAGATTATCTACATTTCATCCTCAAGCCTTCAGCATTAAATGGGAAAGACCTGGCAATATCTTGCCCAAGAAAATGCTGAACCTTTGGCAATAGAAATTATCTATAGACAAGGAGTTATCAACAAGTTCATTCTTTATATATGTCTGCATAGACATTTGCTCTTTTAAAATGTTAAGAAAATGGCATTGATTACTGTAAGTAATAAGTTTTTTCACAATAACCATACAAAGCACATGCCTACTTCCAAATTATTTTTACATATTCTGGCAGAGTAGGTGAGGTAAAATTAATAATAAGATGTATATTAAGATTGTTATTAATATTTAAAATATATATGCAAGTTGAAGTATGACAAAATCCTTAAGTAGTTTTTTACTAGTATTCATTTATTCACCTATGAATTCTTCAACAAATATATGGGTATCTACTTTCTGTGTTTTAAGCAATTTGATGGGCCTTGGGCAAGAAAGAAGCTGGATGAAATACATGAATCTCTCTATTAGTGCTGTAACATGGCACTCCTAATGCTCTTTTCCAAAATCTGTAAAAGTGAGATTCATCTGCAATGAGATGGGAAGTGTGTCCAATTCATGCACTCTTATTTAATTTAACTGAGACAGGTACTCTTCAGTATAAATGCTTTACTTTGCCATAAAATTTCATTACAGAATGTGTCAAAACGGTGTATAAGCAAATGGAGTTAAAGAAGTTAAATTTTCATAATTTAAAAAAGTCAACTGTGAAAATAAAAACTGCTTCTCTGGCTAATTCCCCATGTACAGACTGCTTATACATGAATAATAATACAAAAGACTCTGAACTCGTTCACTTGACAAAGGAGGCATAAAAAATACTGGTAAATATATTCTTACCTGCCTTGTTACCACTTGCCATCTGTATTGTTACTGCATTCTACAGTCACTTCACTGCAAATGTAAAGAAATCATCTTAGCTACAACTCTTTCTTCCCTCAAAATCACAATCAATGCCTGGGATAATGCCAATCCAAATCTTTTACTCTTCCTTCCACATCTGACTTTACAAAGACTTCCCTTCAACATCTAACACTATCTCTTTCTATTGTAAAAGAGGCAGAAGGCCTTAGCAAATTAAAGAAAACTGTTTACCCTCCACAAATAGAGCTAGTTTCATAATTAGGGAATTCAACAGTTTCGATTCCCATGCTTGAAAATGATTTCTTCTCTCTATGGGAAGGTCATCCTTTTCAATTAAGTTGTGGGAGGGATGAAGATGGAGATCTGAAGGGAAAAAAAGGGACACCACCTAGCAAGTTAGATTAGCAGAACTATCTCTGGAAAATACATGGGTAATAGATGTGGTAGCCAGATTGCCCTCCCATCGACATCCACACCAAGACCATGGCAGGACCAATGTTACTTTCAGCCAGAGCTGGCTTCTTGTGGTAACCATAATATATATGTGGTAGTTTAGAAGACTTCATGAAGGGCATTCCTCTAATCTAATTGCCAAGCAACACATTTCTATGCCCTGTGGCTTTGTAAAACTTTTCACATTTATACACAATTATAGTTTCACCTTTCCCCCTGGCCACTCCCAGACCTAGGATTGGCTTACTAGCATGGGATGGCCAGGAATCCCATTGTTGCTTATCTGAGGCTCATCAGCATGTCCATAAGGTGCTGGCTTTTTTTTTTTTTTTCCCTGCTAAACATTGCAGTATTAACACATGTCTAATTACCAGGAAGTTCCCTCTCCCCTACCAAAAACAGTGGCCTGACAGATCAATATCTCTAAATTTTGTTGTGATAAAAAATACCTAAGTTATGACTTACTTCTCTATTCCACTAATTACAATCTAAGGGCAATTTAAAACCAATTAAGTTCTTAGGTTTTTTTTTCCCCCTAGCCTGCCATTAATAGGCCCTAAGAATTACAAGAATTACAAGAATATAAGAAGCTGTGGAACATCAATCTAGTCACAATACTTTCAGTAGAATTGTCATGAAATTACAGGAGAATAAGAAAATGATTGGATGTAATTAGGCGGGAGGGAAATAGGATCCAACTCAAGATGTCAATCAGCAAGTAATTAATCTTAAGATAAAAAATGGGGAAAAAAATATATGTGGCTTAAAAGTGATTTTATAAAAACTGTATTCCCCAGAGGAATGAAAGCATCCGAAGATGAATTAGAAGCTCTATATTATTAATTTGATCAAGTTCATGTTTACCGTAATAAATGACAAGGCTTCTCAATTTATTAAAACTGCCTGAAAGGAGAATGGTTTTCTTAAGTCTGAAATATAGCACTTGAGCTTATTTGCAAATGACATACAGAAATTTAATGTTTTATTAAATCGTTCATTACAGGAAAATAAAAACAGAAATGCTCATTTATCTTTGAGGAGTGACTATAGAAATCCCATTATGTGTACTGATCTTAGAGAAGTTCTATGGTGAGAGTTTTGAATTCTTTTCTGTGATACAGGTAAAACTTCATCCAATGAAAGATTTAAGGTTTACTCATCTTTTAAGAAAATTATAATCCTGAGTTCATAGGAAAGAGAACCCAGATAGACTATTTGTTTAAATGACATGTGACTGATAATAATTTTATACTATACAGAATTCAATAAAAAGTTATTCCTAAAAGGAAAAGATGAAAAAATATCTTCCAGCTCAACCTTCCTCCCATCCATATGAACTGCCTCCAGAATCCCAGTACCTATCTGAAAAAGAAAGAAAGCAAACCTGTTCTGCTCTTAGTAAAAAAATATATTAGAAAGAGAATGAAGCATGGTGTATGGGGAAAACACAGACATGAGGAATCATATTACTGCAAAATATCTAAATGTGCTTCTAGACAAATAGGCTATAAGATGTCATGGTTAACAGTGTGATTTCTGGAGATAGACATGTGCTCAAATTCTCTTGGATAATTATTTAAATTACTTGAGCTCTAGGTTTCTCATCTTTGAAAAGAGGGTAATAATAGTATTTACTTCATAGGGTTGTGAGGATTGAATAGTAGAGGTAACACATGTAAAGCTCTGAGCACAATACTTTGCATATGATTGGCTTTCAACACATATTAGCGCTTACTGAAAAACACAATTTATACTTAAATTCTATTGGTACAGATACAATTGGTTGTAATCTATTTCTAAAAAAGGCAAACAAAGCAAATTCAGTGTCCAGTTTTGGTAAATAGAGATACCTAACATTAAGGATGCTGTGAGTTTATTGATAAAATTAAGGGGGAAAAGTTAAGAATAGGAACAATTAATTATTGATAATTTATAGAATGCTTATAATATGTCAAGTGATGTTTTAACTGTTTTACATATGTTAAATAATTTAATTCTCATCAAAAATCTTGAGATAGTTTCCATTGTTGCTTATCTGGCTACTCTACTAGCTGTTTGAAAACGGGAATTATGTTTTAGAAGCAGGATAGAACATAGTACATGCCATTCAGTTGTTGTTTAAGAGCTGTGAATGGAACACATGAATGAATCTTTCTAAAATGCCCCAAAATCTTTGTTTTCACACATCCTACAAGTTAAGTCCAAATGTTTCTTTCTCCAGATTTCTCTCCAGATTTATCTGCCAGAGGCCCACAATTCTAGCTACACAACACAAGAGAAGTCACAATTTCTTGGTCAGATTATATATTCATGATCAATGCTAATTTTTATTTTTGCCCTTGCCATTTCTGCAGGCTGAAGTATGTTGCTCCTTCCAGTGCCTACCATCTTCTTCTTTTTAGGCTAGTTCAAATACTGCTTCTTGAGTGAAATCTTCTCTGCTTCTTTCAACCAGAATTAATACCTCCTTACTCTGTAAATTGCCAGAGCTATTTACATGCTCTTTGGTTCATTTGGTGTTCATTTAGTCACTAGTTACATATTAAATGTAGTGATGACCACCAGGCACTTTTAGACACTGGAAAGAAAAGACAGGTCTTTAAGAAGTTCATACTCACAAATGTGAACTTACTTGCTCAAATGCAAGTGATACATGCAGAGAGTAAGCATAGTAATGGGGTTTTGAATCATAGTCTTGGAAGGCTTTCTGGAAGAGGTAACTTGACAGTCTGAGTTTTGACAGGCAAGTCGGGGATTAGTCAGGGGAAGTCAGGCTCATTCCAGGAAGGAGAAGCCACCAGTGGAATGGCAGAGGGTGTCACACAGTTTGCAAATTGCAACTAATTTAAAAGAGTGTTACTTAAAACTGTGATCCACCACCTCACTGGCAGATTGTGCAAGAGATAAATTCAGAGACTAAGCGTAAGCGTGTAGAAACAGTTATGGAAAGTTGACCCTGCTGTGACATGAAAGCATCAGCGGACTGATACTCACGTTGAATATGGTATACATCCATTCTTGAATTGCTGGACTAGCATAGCGAGTCACATGTGGCATGAACACAATCCTAATCACTCCCTGTAGGAGCATGTACATGTCAACTTGGATTAGAAATAAAACAAACAAAAGCAACAGGTCCTTCAACTGAGATTGAGAAACACTGATTTAGAACATCCAAAGCATAGAAAGGAGGGATGGCGAGAAACTAAGAAAGGACAGGGTGGGTCAGATCTTGAAGCATCATGTGGACCAACAAAATAAAATTATCACACAATTCATTTCTTCTGTCCCTTTAAGATTATAAATTCTTTGTCAATGACTGATTTGAATTTAGACATCTCTGTATTCCTCACAACTGCTGTCAAGTACTTTTTGAATAAAATTATTTATGTACATGTGTGATTTCCTGCATAGGAAGAGTCTAGTTAGGATCCAAGTAGCATTTGAGACTTTCCTGATGCATTCGTGTTATGAAACACGGGTATAGATTTACAATGAATCTGTCAGTTTTCCATTTTGTTTAGTGACTTAGAACGCCAAGCTAGGCACTGTGGATCTAGCCGTGAATAGACCCAGTCCCTACTGTTGTGTCCGTGAAGGAGCCATACCCATCGTTCACACTGAAGCCATATATGGAACAAACAAAAGTTTGGCAAATTGTATACTCTTAAAAGTCCCAGTGACCTTTTCAAGACTTCTTAAATTTTAGAAACCTGTTCAGATCTGTATTGAATATTAAGAAATATTTAAGAAGCTTGGCATACATATGTCCCCTATATTGAACATTTCAGAATTTTTAATAATGCTAAAGAAAGGCAAAAGTTTTAAAGTAATCAATATTAGTGAGTGTTGTATATTTTCTTCTCTAGACACTAGACACCCAAAGAGAAAGTAGCAACATGAAACAAAGGAGGAATTGAAGAGTAAAGGTTGGGAAAGAAAGACCAGGGTTCAGACATAGGAAAAGAGAATATAGACAGATGGCTCTAGGAGGAAAGAAAAGAAGAAAAAGTAAAGGCCAAAGCCCAAAGGGAAGCAATACTTAAATGTTAGCACCTGGAACTCAATGATCATTTAGCTTTACCCACTCTATTGTTCCTTTTCTGTACATGAACTCATCAAAACAGTGATTTCAAAAGTGTGCAAAGATTTACTTGGGATGGTTTCAAACTAATAGAAGCCCAGAAAAGCCAGCTGAAAAAAGTACAACCAATTAAGATGCCAAAACTATACGTAAATAATGGAGCCAATTTTAAATGCCATATTTTAGTTAATAAAATTGTGTTAAGATCACTAAAAGCATAGATTTTTAAAAAAAATATAACAATGATGGTTTGTCTCTGGCCTCACAGTTTACAAAATAACTTTCATCATATTTTATTATCATAACAGCACTGAGATCTGAGTATAACAAAGAATTTTACTCCTGTGTTGTTGATGGGCACACTGAAACTCAGAGATATTAAGGAAGTGGTCTCTCCTTAGTTACATAATCTTAAATCTTAAAGGCAAGAGACTTACTTTTTTTAAAAAAAATTATTTATTCACTTTGAGAAACAGAGTACAAGTGGGGTAAGGGCTGAGAGACCAGGGAGAAAGAGAATCCCAAGCAGGCTCTGCACTGAGCTGAAATCAAGAGCTGGACACTTAACTAACTGAGCCACCTAGGCACACCTCTACTTTTGTAATGCCAGTTTTGGAGCACTTTATTCAATATTCTACCATACTGTTAAAAGATATTATTTCTCCAACAGAATGCAATAGCTCTAGAAGTCCTATACATGTACTTTGGGAATTGCACAAAGATAGACATGAAGTACAAATAACCCCATTCCATAATGGTTCTCCTTGGATAAGGTAGTAATTAGTTAGCTCTAAAACATCATTGTTGCATCTATTTTGTTAGAAGCATTTTTGATAGAGCATTGCTGCTACTCACACAGCATTTGGCACTGTGATGTAATCATCTTAACCGATTAACAAAATTGGGGATTTTCTTAGAAGTCTAGTGATTGTGAATTTTGTTGTCAAATCCATAGTACTAAAAATCTCACAGATCTCTGGCATTAATATCAGTGACACAGATGCTAAAACTGTATACCCTCTAGTAGAAGCAGTCAATTACCTCATCTTTGTCCTATTAAAAACTAATAAGATGAAAATTTAAATAAATGATATAGTAAAATATTAGCCTCAAGGCTGCACATCACATAAATTTGGTTAGTTCCATTTGATTTTTATCATCTATTAAAATATACCTGTATATCATCTTATTTAATGCATTGAAATATATGCTATAAAAATATAGGTATTCACTAAAATGTATTCCAGCTAAAAAAAAAAAATGAGCAGGTCTGAAGAACTTTGCTTCATGGCTCTTCAAAATGTTGATGCTTATTTAATATAAATTATGCATTCTAAAATATATCCTATGCTTAATTAAAAAAAAAAACTCATAAATTCTCGTTGCCTCTTCAATGAAGTTTCCAGGGAAAATAACCAATATTCTTATTGAGAAAAAAGAAGAATAGAACATGTAGAATATCCTATCAAAAGAGCCCAGAATTATGTCAGAGTGTGTCTTACATGTGTATTACAAATTAATGCACTGAATAATTTTGCTCCTACTCAACACATGCCCTCCCTTTTCCCAGCCTAAAATGATAATCTCATTTTATAGTTCCCACCTGGCACATTCATAAACTGGTTCATAGAAAAAAATAAAAAAGCCCAGTGACATCTCAATATGAGTGTGAGGCTGCAAGTAAAGAAGAAATCAACATCTTACTGAAGAATTGCTTGGAGTTTGTGAGCCTTGAGCTCTGTTAAAACAGATTATGCTACATGGAAAACTAAATTTCCCCACGGAGAGGAAGAGAATCTTTATTGGCACTGGAAAGGCAGAGGATCCAAGTGTCTAGAGCCATTACTGTCAAGCACATACATCTACATCTCTTTTCAATAGTAATGCATTGTGTCTTTATTCCACAAACAGAAAATTAGATAGAGCCAAAGCATATGAGGCTCATCTGTCTGCCAACGGTATACTTTCCACCTGTGGGTGGGTGGGATAAATATTTTTTATGATACAAAGCATAATTCCACAGTCTTTATGAAGCTCTCACACAAGCTAATGTCACTTACTCTCGAGGAACATCTTTTATTAGTTTGATCCCATTACTTCCCCCCCCCCCATAGCCCCAAGTACTATAATTACCCTCCCCTTCAGTTTTTGTGACATGCCCTGGTTTGTAAGCTTTTCAGTCCCATTCATATCCTCCAGTCCCTGAAGCATCCTCCAGGCATCCATGTAGAGTTGATTGCCATATGTAAGAGCAAGAGAAAGTCAGAGCCATTCCAAATTGATTGTAAGAAATCTGCCTTGCAGCCAGTTAGTTCTACAGCAAAAGCCAATTCACACAAAGCAAATGGGAACTTTGGTGTATGTGGCGGCTGACCAGCACACTGAGGAGAGAATGGAATGTCTCATCAGTGAAACCCCAGGCTTGGCAACCCTTGAGAAGTGACATGCCAAACCTTCATTTAGTCTGTCTCTTAAATGGAGGCCATGGAAATTGAATCCACTTGGGACTCTTTACAATCAATGACATTGTGGATGGTACCCGGAATTGGAAAGCAACTTTAGGTGAGTCATTTTGACTCCCTAAGTCCCAGGTACTTTATAAAACACCTTTTAGAATCTCTTGTTTCCTAACACCTTCAACCCCATTACATGGAACAGGTACAAGCAGAGTTGTGGTAGAATCAGAAGGTGGGAACTGGAGGCCCTCCAACCTGCTTTCTTACCTCCTGCACTTGGCCCAGAGGGAAGTCTAAGAAACATTAGACTCACGCAGAACTCTGAAAACTGTGGACTCGGTGATATCACACAGTCACCAAATTATAACCTCCTGGGAAATGTCCCTGTAGTTTCTAGTAATTGTGCTGACAATGACCTTACAAGCACTCCTGAAGGCAGCCCCTGACAATGTTTCATTCGCTGTGCAATTCTCAGCAGCCCAGCCTCTCCCGATATCTGACCTCTTGGCCCAGAGTTCTCTTCTCTGTGACTAGAATCCTCATGATCAACTCAGACAAATAGATAGAAGTAACACCTCTAACTCTTAGAACAATACATAGCTCTAGTTCCCATTTCACTGTTATAGCTTCCCTCCTATGATTCTAGAATGTTCTTCAACGTTCATGAGTTGACTTTAAAGATATCATGACCTGAGAGAAGAAAAGATTTCAAAGAAGCTTTTGGTAAGGAAAAACAGCTGGACCAATTGGAATCAACTTCATCTTTCAATCCAACTCAGAATCTCTTCTCTGCACCAAGCCAACACATTAGTTGTCCAGCTAAGGCACAGTTTATTTTATGATAAATGATACACTGTTTTCTAATGATTTCTAATCATAGACTTTCAAGCTATGAGAAGTCGTAGGTCCAATATGATCCATAATCACGCTAAGACAAAGCAAATAAAAGTTCTGAACCTTTCAAAAAGAAAGGTTACATATGACTAGCATATTCAGAATGGAATTCATGGAAGTAAAATATTCAAAGTGATCCCCAAAGAACAAAGCAACAGTATTAGCAGAGATGAAGAGACAAGTGTTTCTGAACATTAGAAGTGGCATGGGCGGGAGCATGGGAGTTCTTTCTCTTCATGATGATCATCAATACAGGTATCAGCTAAAAACGTGATCCAAGAGTGATTTTTGTGTGCTCTCTAAGTGTCTACTCCCTAACATTGAGAACACAATCACCTATAACAGTGCTCATTCTTTTGAATTCTAGTCACTGACCTCTAGAGCTCTAGCAATTGTCTTTAAAATACAATGCTATTCTGCAATGCAGCTGTGCATAGATGTAGTGATCATCTTTGGTAGAAAATTCAAAATGTACACCTATATGCATTTTTCCAATCCCTTTTCATAAGTGCTACAAATAGCCTCAATTTTATATTTTAAACTTTTTTCTTCTAACTTCTTTTCTAAATTTATTTTTTAGATAACGTGAGTGGGGAAGGGGCAGAGAGAGGGGGAGAAAGAGAATCCAAAGTGGGTTCTGCATGACAGCAGTAAGATGGATGCTGGGCTCAAACTCACAAACCATGAAATCATGACCTGACGCAAGATCAAGAGTCAGATGCTTTACTGACTGAGCCAGCCACATGTCCCTTTTATTACTTCTTAGCACTGAACTCCAAAATACTTTTTCTCTTGAAATTATTTTAAAAAATTTTTTAAAGTTTATTTATCTATTCTGAGAGAGACAGCATGAGTGGGGGAGTGACAGCAAGAGTGGAAGAGACAATCCCAAGCAGGCAACACACTGTGAG
Organism: Crocuta crocuta; assembly: GCF_008692635.1. Taxonomy (NCBI): domain Eukaryota; kingdom Metazoa; phylum Chordata; class Mammalia; order Carnivora; family Hyaenidae; genus Crocuta; species Crocuta crocuta. The sequence continues at coordinate 705,166 of NW_027527389.1, read as the reverse complement.
CACAGAGCCCGATGCGGGGCTCAAACCCATGAGATCATGACTTGAGCCAAAACCAAGAGTCCTATGCTTAACTGACTGAGCCAGCGAAGTGTCCCCTCTTGAAATTATTTAAGGTAACATATCCCTCTGTCATCATTCTTACGTCCCAAACGCTTTATCCTCTTCCATTTCCTTTTACTCAGTATTCTTCCATCAATGTCTCTATCCCTCCACATTTAACACCATATTGATTTTTCTAGTTTCTTTTCCTCTCTATATTCTTAAACAGTTCTCTCGTGTTGGCTTGGCACATCCATCATTCTGTATTCTCTTTTGTACATAATGAATAGTTGTATTTACACAGCGTCCAGTCCCAACAAATTAAAGCACTTTAGATTACTTTGGGGAAGTATGTGTCATCAATTCTGATAGCATCTCTGAGACAGGTAGAAGTAAAGCACCATAATCCATTTTTACTAAGTAAGAAAGATGGCACTGAAAATAGGGAATTAGCTTAGGTCACACTGTCATTTTCTAGTAGTTACAAACTGACGTTCAATCGCTGGCTAAGTCTGCTTCTTCTTTCAGTCTTATTCTTGCCATTCCCTCTCTGGCTGTCCTAGTTCGGGCACCTACACTACTGCCATAACTGAACTTCTTATTAAGACCTCCCATGGGGCGCCTGGGTGGCTTAGTCTGNAGACTCTCTCTGCTCAAATTCTGTTCTACTTCGTCCTATCCATTACTGATGATGTGTCTTCCTGAAGAACTTTTCTGATCCCATACCACTTACTGGTTCATAAACCTTCAATAGCTGCTTATGACTCACCAAATTTAACTTTACTTACATCAGCATTTGAGGGTGTCAACCTAGCTTTTTCAAATATATCGATGACTGCCTTACATACACTCTCATATGCTACTTGACCAATACAATTACTAGGTCTTCCATGCAAATCCCAAATCTCCCTATTTCCAAGTCTTTGCCTTTCCCACTTTTTTTTTTTTTTTTTTTTGAGAGAGAGAGAGACAGAGCATGAGAGTTGGGGAATGGGGGGGGGTGGGGGAAGAGAGAGAGAGAGAGAGAGAGAGAGAGAATCTTAACAGGCTCCATGTTCAGCACAGAGTCATATGCGGGGCTAAATCCCATAATCCAGGGATCATGACTTGAGCTGAAATCAAAAGTCAGACACTCAAGGGACTGAGCCACCCAGCTGCTCCTGCCCATGCCACTTCTAATGCTCAGAAACACTTGTCTCTTCATCTCTGCTAATATTGTTGCTTTGTTCTTTGGGGATCACTGAATATTTTACTTCCATGAATTCCGCCCTGGATCTGCTAGTCCTATGCAACCTTTCTTTTTCAAAGGTTCAGAAAATTGTACTTGTCTTTGGCATTTATGATAGTCTTACTTTCTGAGTTTTTTTGTTTTTACTTATTTTATCACTTTTCATGTTATAAAAATTTTTTTCATGTGGTAAAATATTTTAAAGCAATAACTATTTGCCTTATATTTTACAAAACCTCCTGTGTTACCTGGCATCTATAATTATTTATCAATAAAAATTCTTAGTGTAACTCAAATTCATTAATTGTATTTCATCATACTTAATATATCTTACCCTCAAGTACTAGTTTTCATAATAATTCATAAAATCATCATTTATCATTGTATCCTCTTTAAATTCCTGAACTCTGATTTTCTGTATCACTATTGTTGGCTTCTCTTTTTTCTCTTAATTTTGGCATTTCTTATGGATTAATATATCCATCCCATGGATTGCTTCTTGACTCTTCTTACCTATATACACCCTCCAGGAGAAATTCTTTTCCTCATAACTCTAACTTGTGATACTAACCTATAAGATGTTGTTTTACTTTTTAAAAAAATTTTTTTTAGCCCTCCCCGTTGCCATGTTTCCAAAGGACTCCTTAAAATTTCTGCTAGGATGTCTACTTGTATGTGACCAAACTTAATACCTCCTCCTCCATGACTCCTTTCCATCATTGACACAAATGACTTCACCTCTCTTTGGCATATTAGGCTGAAATTTCTTCTCTAAATCATCTAATCAATCTTATCTTCTCAGTGTGCACATGGGGAAACTAAACTAAAGCTTAAGAAGGGCAAGTCACTGATGCAAATTTACACAACACACTGATCTTCAGATAAAGTTAATATTAAACCAGCAGCCCATCTGGGAGGATGTCTTAAAACAATCCTATGGAACTTGTGTTTATAATAATGTGTTGAAGATGTCGACTCTCCTGCAGTGTTCTCTTCTTTGAAGATAGATAAAAATAATTTCTTCCCTTTCTGAGTTCTGATAATAGACAGGTTGCTTCCTTTGTAATGGCTTTAGCTAGACTTTCCATGACAAACTGGATCAGATCTTCCTATTGCCTTCTAGAAAGTTCATATTCCAGTTTTTGCCCATACATAGCAAGTGTGTAAGGCCTCAGAGCATCTGTTTTGAACTTTAGTTTCCCTTTTGATTTCAAATTATTTTTTCCTACCAAAATTTTCCCTTCGCATAAATTTCATCAATTATCATTCAATCATCTTAAAGAAACAACTTGTAAAGTATATCTATTTTTGGACTATGTTGAGTATTTTGGGTGAATAAAATAGAATAAAAATATTTAATTATATAAGTAAAATAGTGATAGATGATAGATAGATAGATAGATAGATAGATGATAAATAGATAGATAGATAGAAAGAATAGTAAAATAAAGAGATCAAACTAGGTACAAGGTCCTTAGTTCTTGTATTTTTTGATACATTTTTCTGTGTACCTCTGTGTGTGTGTATGTGCGTGCGTGTGTGTGTGTGTGTGTGTGTGTGTGTGTTTAAAATATATTTGTATTTTTATATCTGATCAGATTGTAAAATCCCCTAGGACAGAAATTGTCCTAAAATTTTTTTTGCAAACTTCTCAAGCAAATATGATAGTTTATGCATATGGTAGCAACTCAATAAGTGGATTTAGGTGATTCTCAATCTTGCTAAATCCTAACTCATATTTCAATTCTCAGTCACCATCTCACTTATATATATATAGATTTGTCTGTCTGACCTTGGCTAAAAATGTAATCCTTTACTTGATAGGATAGATATGTAATCTCAGGATTTACTGTAAAATAAATGTCTGTTAATGGAATCTTGTCTTCTCACTAACATGGGGGAAATGGAAAAATGTGTACTTCATAAAGATATACTTATATAAGGTAGATATACTTATATAAGAATTACTTATATAATTTTAATAATTTAAAATTAGAGCAACATGATAATGTTTAAATGCATGTTAGTATTCAGAATATTAGCAGTATTGTTTTGTATTTAATATAGGCTAAATATTGAAAACACAGTAAGTGGAAAGACAAAAAGAATCTCTGATCCAACGGGACCTATTTCATTCTTTCTTTAGTATTTCTTTCTCTGTGAAGGTAGAAATATTTAAAAATTTAGAAATCCCACTTATGTATCATCAGTAACTATTAACAATTACATTTTTAAATGAAAGGCAGATTTCTTTTAACTTTTCAAAAACTTAAAAGAAATTCTTTCAAATATAATGCACAAAATTCATATATACTTACTATTAGCTCCTTAAAGTTTGTTGGATGGATGATAACAGCACAAATAAGATTAAGAAAAACCAATATCTTGTTTAGCAGTGGAATCCATACTCCAATACTTCGAAGAAATACAATTAATTCAGAAATTTTGTTTGATTTTCACCTCAATATTATAAAGTAGGCAGCATGAGTATAAGGAGCCCCTTAAGAAATAAACTAGAAGTCTATATTTCCTGAGACATAATCCTTAGGAAACAAATACTTACAAAGTTGCATTGAAATGGTTTTCTTTATTCCAAGTAAGCACAAAGAAGTATGTATTTGTTCAACCTAGTGATCTGGGCTCAAACACAGAAACAGGAGGTAACTGGAGCCCAAGAAATGTGACATGAGGGGCACCACACCTGCAAGATTACAAGCAAATCCCAGAGCTTCTGCACAGCCCCATTTTCCATGAACTAATGCAGAGCTACCAGATGCATAAACAAGCAAACAAAGGAAAACAATTAAAAAAACTTTTTGCTTCTATTAGAGCCAATAGTGCCTACTCTTAATAATGCAAAACAAAATATGTTATTCAGCCAATGTTCAATTTTCCATTATTATTTAAAGCACAAAACTCTTCCATTAGATCCATTTGAGAAAATACTATTGTCATCTTTTTATGTACAAAAGCAATTTCAAGTCACTGCTAAATTATATTTAAGAAAATATACTATGGAGCCTCAATTTTTCACATGCTTTTGCAAAACAGTAGGTACAGTTCTTACTAAAGTGCTTGCAATAAATCTCACAAATATTGAGATAGCACCTTTTTCTTTAGATCATAAACACTTAAGATTTGTGCATTTTGTTTCATTACATTTGTGTGCGTATTACATTACAAAAAACTATAAGTAAATATTGAATTCTAGTTAGAGCTATGTATGCTAAAGTATATGGGGAGAAATGTGTTGACATCTGTGATTTACATTGAATTGCATTAAAAAATAAGATAGTCTGATGGCTAGACAGAAGGATGAATAGATGGATAAATATGTAGTAAAATAAATATAATAAAATGTTAATGAGAGAATTTAGGTGATATATATCTGGATGTTTACTCTAAATTTTTTTCAATTTTATTGATGTTTGAAATTTTTCATTAAAAAAAAATTGAAAAGGAGTGCCTGAGTGACTCAGTTGGTTAAACACCGGACTTCAGCTCAGGTCATGATCTCATAGTTCATGGGTTCAGGCTCCACATCAGCGGCTAACAGGTTAGAGCCTGGAACCTGCTTCAGATTCTGTGTCTTCCTCTTTCTCTGCCCCTCACCTTCTCCCTCTCTGTCTCTCTCAAAAATAAACATTAAAAAAAGTTTTTTAATTGTTGAAAAAATTAAAACTTTCTGATGTTCTTTCATCTTCTGTAAAGGGTGAATTATAATTACTACCTAAAGAGTTCTTCAGAGATAAAATGAGACAATGACATTTTAGAGATATGTTTTGCAAATATCTTTTCCCAATCTGTGGATAACAATTCATTTTCTCACTGGTGTCCTTTGATGAGCAGAAGTTTTACATTTTTTAAAAATGTTTTATTTATTTCTGAGAGAGAGAGAGAGACAGCATGGGGGGGGTAGGGTCAGAGAGAGAGAGAGACACAGAATCTGAAACAGGCTCCAGGCTCTGAGCTGTCAGCACAGAGCCCGACGCGGGGCTCGAACCCACGAACCGTGTGATCATGACCTGAGCTGAAGTCGGACGCTTAACTGACTGAGCCACCCAGGCGCCGCAAGAAGTTCTACATTTTGATGTAGCTTATCAACTTCTCTTTTTAGAGGGAAGAGATGAGGTGACCCACACAAAGTTGGTCTCCAATAAGTGTCGGTTCTTTCATCCCTTACTTCACCTGTATTCCCCTTCAGGGTCACAGCAAGCTTTATTCATTATAGCCTCAAACTGCAAAGTCCTCCTTTCAGAAAAGTCTAGATTTCACTTAGATTCCTCAACCTTAATACCAGCTCCTCATCTTCCTGCACACAGTTGGCAGTCACTTGCTGAGTTCCTTCTCAAGGGTGTCCTTGACAGGGTATCTTCTGAAGGGTATCTCTTCATGACAGACTTCCTTTTCCCTCACTTCCCTCACAACACACAGAGCTCCTCAGTAAATCCATGTGGACATTCAGCCTATTTTGGCCCCCAGCCCATTTTCTTTCAAAAGACAGAAGAGTAGACAAAAAGAAAGAGAACTGAAGAATTTAGCAGCCTGGATATCAAATGAGAGTCTCATGAACGGCTGAGAGCCAGTGTCAAATGCTATGGAAAGTCAATGAGAATTAGGACAGAAGAAGATGCCTTTGAATTGTAAGGATTGTGAATACTGACCTCAGAAAGATCATTTTCAGGAAAGTGGTTGGAACATCAGAGGATTGGCCTTATTTCTATTCTGGGCTTATCAATAGCTCAAATTCAACAAACTTCCCAGCTAACCTCGCTGTAGCATAAAGGTCCTTCCTATTTTACTTTAGTTTCCCACATTCTTAAGCAGAAAACTGTTACCTCTCAATGTTCCTTATCTTCCTAAGCACAGACAGTTGCAGGCCTACAAAGGCACTATGAACACAAATGATTCCAGGCGTACGGCACACTCACTGCCAGGAACCCCAGCTATGTTTGTTAGTTCCGGAAAACACTCTATTGCTGTTTTCATTTTTCACAGGTATATATTTTGTCCTTTGCAAGGAGTAATCTCCAAAGCTTCACCACGTTACTGAGGCTCATCTTTCTTATCTAATGCATTTTAGTGCTTCATCCTCAAGGGGAAAAAAAAGTCACTTGGAGCCAATGAAAAGACTTTGAAAATACAAATATTAGCCTAAAGATCTTAGACAGTCCTCCCCACATGATCACCTTTTTTAAGGTATAAAACATCTTCCAGATCTTTACGTAAAAACCATGAGGTGACTGGCACTAAAGGCTGGATGCCTCCTTCCTAAATGACCTGCTCCTAAGGGATCCTCCTTTGTTTTCTGGTACCCGAGGAGTTTCCTACCATATGCAACAACTTCAGTTGAAACTGCAGCCAGCTAAGAGAATTGCATTTACATTCAACAAGCAATTTTTGGTGCTCAAGGCTACATAGGTTGTTTGGAGCCTACAGAAGAAAAATGCCACATGTCCTTTTCCTCAAGACTTATGTACATGAAACAATGAAAGAACAATTCAAACTGCAAAACAATCAAGCATCACGGGCTGCTGTGTGTATGCACAAAAAAGGATGAAGGGGACTGGGGTATATTTCCTTGGTTCTTCAAGCTTCCTAGAAAAGGAGAATGAAAACCTCTTTAAGAATGTATAGCATTTATGAAAGGTACCTTGGACACTCAGGAAAAGAAACATAAGAGAGTTAGGACTGCTGTAGAATTAGAACATATTTTTTTTTTTCCAAAACAAGTTTTTAACTCTTTGTAGTAGCTGTTTTTAGGGGTTTTTTTTTTTTTGGAAGAAATGGATTTCCTTAAATTAAACAATGACAGATTCACTAGGTATCCTTAGAAGAAATGTTTCATAAGACATGGGACAGGCAGGAGCAATCGCAACAGTACTTGTAGAAGAAAGATAAAAGAAGTTTGGCATTGGGGCACCTGGGTGGCTTAGTCGGTTAAGCGTCCGACTCAGCTCAGGTCATGATCTCCCGGTTCGTGGGTTTGAGCCCCGCGTTGGGCTCTGTGCTGACAGCTCAGAGCCTGGAGCCTGTTTCAGATTCTGTGTCTCCCTCTCTCTCTGGCCCTCCCTTGCTCACACTGTCTCTCTCTCTCAGGAATAAATAAAACATTAAAATTAAAAAAAAAGAAGTTTGGCATTGAACTTCATTATTAGTATGCACTACACAACGCAAAGACCATCTTTAGCATAAGTTATAGAAGTGGCTTACTGCTGAGAACCTTTTCTGAAGAAGTACTTCAAGAAGAGTCCATTTCCCACATCACAAGAAGGGCAAAGGATGTAGTTTATTTCCTTATTGATAGGGTAAGTGAGCTTAAAACCAAGGGAGAGACGAAATGGCTGAGATCTCAATGAATCAGCTTTGTACAATGAGTAAGAAAAAAACTGTTCGCTAGCAACAGAGCAATTAGACATTGTATTTAAAAAAATGTCAATTTTGGCTTAAACTTAACAATCCAATGGGGTAGGGAAGTTCCATGACTTGTTCATAGAAGCCAAATGAGATTTACAGAGTTAAAACCCGATGAGAATTACATTGTCCAGATTCATCTGACTACTACTAAAATCTCTTTATTACCTTATTTTAGTTAATATTCTTCGGAGGCTTCATGGCTCATAAGATTCTTTGAATAAGAAACAATTTTCCATATTTGCAAATGTATTTGTCATAAATTGTATTGTCATAAAATTCATTCAGTATAGTTTTATCATTACTGGAGGCATTAATATCAGGCATCATCTCTGCCTTTACTTTTTGCATCAAGAATTCCTCCTTCAATCTTTGTTACTGTTGAAATTACTACCCAATTAACGCACACAAAACCACTCTCTCAGCCTTCATCTATTGCTATTAATTATTCTTTTCATGTGTTACCCCAGATGAAGTAAAAGTCATAGAAACACAAAAAATAGCATTAATGACATGTTTACACTTAAAAAATAACCACCCTAAATTAACACACTAAAATCAAGTTCATCATTAATTAACAACCTTAGCTAATATCTAACTAGTTTTGCTTCCTATTTCCTCACAGTGCTTATCAATACAGAGTATTCTGTGTGATGGAACTTTCTACATGTCTTGTTCCATGGACCTCTAAGTTATTGTGCCTTTGGCTCAGAGGAACATTGCATTGCTAATGCTTTAATCAACATGGTGATTTCTAACATCAAGAGAGAGTTTTCTCAAACTCAGTCACACTGGTGGAAATCATTCCACTTGACAGAAAGGTGAGACACTTGTTTCTGAATTGAGTATACAAAGAAAATATCACCAACAATGCTCAGTGTTGAAACATAAACAGAGGTGGATGAAAGAATGCTTATACAATGTAAGTTATAGCTTGAAATTTCTTTCCATAAATACTAAGAGTCACCAGATAGAATTTGTTTCAGTGTTGCTCCTTAATTTTTCTTCTTAGGAATTCTCAGCTTCCAGACTCACAATTTGATTCAAACTTCCTCATGCTTAATCAGAGTTGGGATAATCCTATTATTCTGTATTTGCAAAAAAAAGAACATGTTGAAAAAGCCAGCTGAAAAGTGAGGGAATAAGACTCATGCAAAAGGGAGTAACTAGGAACTTTGCTTTTTTACTTCTCATCAGTGGTTTAGCCTGCATCAAAACCACTTGGAAAACTTATGAAATCACATGTTTCTGGATCTCATCCCCAAGATTTATGATTCAATAGGTATGATGTGGATCATGAAAAATGCATTTCTAACAAGTTCCCAGGTGATGCTGAGGCTGCCCAGACCACACCTTAAGGACCATTGATACGCTCATCTTTCCCTTACCTGCCACCTTCTTAATCCATGGGATTACACCCTTCATTATCCTTCTTGCCACAGGCTTCCTGTGTTCACAGGTTCCTCCTATGGTACCTGTATTTTCAGATCCTATTTATCTCCCTGTTGAGCCACCCAGTTCACTCATTCTCAAGCCGAGTTGAAACATCATCATCTCCCTTGTGAAGCTTTCTCTGTGCTACTCTTCCTTCTAAGCCTTTAATGATTTTGACCTATCTCCACCTGAGCACACTTAAACATCTATCTTCTCCACTAAACTGAGCTTTTGAAGATAGGTCTCCTTCATTTTGTATTCCCAGAAGACAGCCTTAGACCTACTTACATAGCTAGTACTTAGTATGTAGCTACTCATAATTTCACTGGCTGCCAGGATAAAAAAAAATATTTTTAAGTAAAGTTTGCTTCATCCAGCTAGATATTGTGAGGTAATTAAAAAAAAGTAGACACTTCTGCTATGAAAAGAAAAAGAAGGAAGGTGCTAGGTACCCTCTCAAAGACGCATAGGGAGGAAATGGGAAAGCCATGTCGGGGACTTGGTTAGTCTGACTCCAAATTATAACTACAGACTATACTAATATAACTACAGAATTATATTATGACTCCCCAAATAATATGATTATTCTAGGATTAGAAAGTCTAGAACTTTATGCTTCTGATCCCCAACCTGTGGTCTTTTGACTACAGTAGGCTGCCTCACTCATTTGACACTGTTGCTTTAAGTTTATCTAAGAGGGTCCAGGCAGCATAAGTCTGGGAAATATAATTTTTGTCAATTTTTCCTCTCAACACTGTAAATCCCATTTGTCTTCTATGAGCAACTCACTAAACTTCACTGTCCTGCTTAATTGTTAGTTGGGGGTCAAAACTGAACTCCATTATGCCTTGTCTAGTTCCACTGCAATCAAGAATCATCTAGGGTGTCCTTATCATGATTTGTTGGAGTGAGTAATAAAATGTTTCCATAAAAGCAAGAGTTTGGCTTGAAGTAACTCTGAAATTCACCACTGGGGATACACTATTGTGTGTCTGAAGATGTAACACAGAGATGGTTGTGATCTTAGATTGTGTGGCACCTCTGCCTGGTGGACTCTCAGCTCTGCCACTTTCTAACTGTGTGACTTTGGTTTGTTATTTCAGCTTCTTGTGCCTCTGTCAATAAAATTGGGATGACAATAGTATTTGATTCAAACAGTAGTTACAAGCATTAAATGAGCTCATACTTGTATAGTACTTAAAAGAGTACTTGGCTTATAATAATCATTATATAAGAATGTGTTCAATAAAACTAATATATATACAAAACCCAAACCAGGAAGTGGAGAGGAGGCCAACAGCACTAATATCCAGGTTAAGCTATTTGCTTATTTGTTTCATTTTGTTTTTGAAGTCTAATCTAGGTTTTATTTGATGTTTCTCTACTTGATTGACAATTTTTGAAAAGAATAATATTTGTAATACAGCACTAATGTTTGCTTTCTTGCATAAGTTGCTGAACTGCTAAGGATGCTTAATAATGAAAAGACACCAACCATCTCATTATTGTAAAGATATCCAAAACCATGCCATTTCCCACATCAGACCTAATCACATGTTGTCTGCTTCGTCATGGAAAGTATTTAAGATTGGTGATCCAAAGGGTCATGTAACCATGAATGAAGTTAGTAACCTGAAATACTGATGTACAGGGCAGTGATAATCAGATGTAGACTTGATTTCACGTGACTTTCTCAGGCAGTTTCACCAACAACCTCATCAGCCCTTTTTATTAAGTAGAATTGCAGATCTCTGGCAATAAGACCCTGGATTCCAGCCAGCCCAGCAACACTGGAGCCACACTCCTTCTAACTCAGCTTTCTCTGCAGGGTGAGGTGTTTGTGAATGATAAATGGTAGCAGGACACCAACACAGGAGCTGCTTTAAGTGGAGCAAACTCAAACTTGGCAGGCAGATGAAATGTACTAAGCACATACCAAACACAATATTGAGCCACTGGGGAAAACAGTGGAAATTGCCAGCAGAAAGAGTAGCCTATGAGACAAGATGGTCACATATCATATATGGCAACAGGCTTGTATGAAAGTTCTGCTGACCTCTCATCTCCCTATGTCTCTTGCCTACCTGGGAGCACTAATAGTGTGAGCAGTTTTGAACAGGTTCCCATGACAATTATCAATGTGATACAGGACTAAGAAATGTAAAGGTGTGTTGAGTGCCTATTTGCAGGTTTCAAATGTTCATTTCCCACTTGTTGTCTCAATGTATTAATAAAAGGAAATTGAGGCAATGCCATTTTGTTGCATTTTTATTAATCCTTATATTCAAAGATAGAGCAGATGCTATGTACCAATTGGACTTTCATGAGTAATGATTTTGAGATAATTTAAGTGAAAAAAATCTATCATGATGTTAAGACACACAGCAGATGTTTATATGTAATATTCCTCTTAATCTTTGATAATCTTCCTTGTTCTGAAATTGCCTATTTCTAAAACTAACATTGCTACTCTAGCATTCTTTTGATTATGGTTAGTGTGGCATATTTTTCTCCATCCCTTAACTTTTTTTTTTTTTAACAAATAGTTTATTGTCAAGTCGGTTTCTATATAACACCCAGTGCTCATCCCCACAAGTGCCCTCCTCCATGCCCATCTCCCCCCTCTTCCCCCACACCCATCAGTCCTCAGTTTGTTCTCAGCATTCTATCCCTTAACTTTTGACCTATTTAAGTTCTTTACATTTGAAGTAGTTTTCTTTTTTAAAATTTCTTTTAATGTTTATTTATTTTTGAGAGAGAGAGACAGAGTGCAAGCAGGGGAGGAACAGAGAGATAGACAGAGACAGAATCTGAAACAGGCTCCAGGCTCCAAGCTGTCAGCAGAGAAACTGACGTGGGGCTTGAATCCATGAACCATGAGATCATGACCTGAGCTAAAGCTGGATGCTTAACTGACTCAGCCACCCCTGTGTCCCTGAGGTAGTTTTCTTATAGACAATTATATTAGAATCTTGTTTTTTTATTGACTCTCAGAATCTGTCTTTTAATTGCTCTGTTTAGACTATTTATAACTGAAGCAGTTATTGGCTATTGTTGGATTAATATCTACCTATATTTTCTATTTGTTCTATTTATTTTTTATAGCTGTCTGTCCACCTCCTTCCCTCCTTTTTATGCTTTCTCTGGTTTTCAGCAAGCATCTGGATGCTTGTTTTATAAAAATTAACTCATTGATATACAGAACTACATTCCCTTATCTTCAATTTCATAATTAAAAACAATTATAAAAAACAAATTTTTAAAAACTCATTTTACAGCAAAACTTCACTCGATTTGAATTTATTTGAGGGGAAAACTTGACCTGAACTGACATCTCTAACCCATATAGTGTGAATATTCATATGTTTTGTCAGAGAAAAAACAATGTGGGTGCACCTGGGTGGATCAGTCGGTTAAGCATCCAACTTCGGCTCAGGTCATGATCTCATGGTTCAGGAGTTCAAGACCCTTATCGGGCTCTGTGCTGACAGCTCAGAGCTTGGGATCTGCTTTGGATTCTGTATCTCCCTCTCTGCCTCTTCCCCATCACTTTCTCTCTCTCTCTCTCTTTCTCTTCCTCTCTCTCTCAAAAATAAATAAACCTTTAAAATACCTTTAAAAAATAATGTAATTGCCATACATTCATGCAGCCCAGTCTCCTTAGTGGTATTTTTATGTACCATATTTCTTTCAAAAGCCTGAAAAATCTGAAATTCTGAAATACTTCTGGCTCCAAAGGAATGTGCACCTGTGTAAGTATTTATAACCTTTCCCTCTGAACCTTATCTGTTAGCTTTTTGTTTTACTGATTAGGGCTATGAGTACAGCTGAAGAACTCAAAATGTGAAATAGAAGTAGCTATAATAGGAAGAGGAAAAACTAAAACAAATCCAATAGTTGGAGAAGAGGGTTTGAGAAAGAAAGATTGGAGCTGTTGAGACAGCCCAAGAAGATAAATTTTGGAGGGAATAGTTGTCAGGATGAATGGTTGTTGGGCAGACAACTGGGTAAATGACATTTTTAGGAATTCCTTCTGGGTGTTCTACTATGCAGAAACTTTAGTATAGGCTTATGTTGCTTTAGAGGTTTAGTGAAAATCAATTTCTGTTTATAGGGGGTTGTTTTTCTTCCATTTTAAAAATGGACCTGGACCTAACTTAGCCAACTTTTATTTGTCTTACCCTTCTAGCTGTATTCTTCTTGAGCACCTAGGTCTCAATCTATCAATTTCTTGCACATAAATATTGTTTAAAAGTGCTTTTGAATTTTATTTAATAACCCTATTGCATGAATGTAGGGTGAGGATATTTAGTATAAAAGCAGTACACAATATAGAAAGAGGGTTAAGAGTAGGGACAGAAATCTTGCAAACTAGCTTCAAGTTCTGCCTTCGCTGTTAATAAGATGTGTAATGGAGTGATTTTTGTTTGGTTACTGGATCTCAAGTGTAGAGGATTGGCTTAACTATGACTAGTAGTTCATGGCCCATGGTTATGACAAGTATTCTAAAGCTATTTACTTACTTATTCTCTCCTTTTGTCTCTGACCATTTCTTTCGTCCAACCTCCCCTACCTCATATCTTATTATGCTAGACATATGACCTGAGTTATGCTTGTAAAGTATGTAATAATATTGTATCTTCATCTGTTCTGTATTTATATGGGTAGTGTTTATGATGTGGTCTACATTTTAGTTGAAAATTTTTTAACTTATTAATTTTAAGATTAGCCATGTGGTTGAATGTATATTTGGGTATTAGGGTTAGAAAATTATCTCTAGTAACTTTTTTATTCAGTTATTCATCTGAAACTATTTATTAGTATCAGATACATTCAGGGCATAATAATGGACATAGTCTTTGGCCCCTGGGAAGAGGGAACAAAATATGTAACTATATCTGAAAAAGTTTTTCAATTGTTTTTACTGATTTCAATTTTTAGTAAAGGGTTTGAAATCACCAATAAAATTTCTGTCTTGTAAGAAAACATTTCTTACAAAATACAAGTTGCTGTCTCTTTGTGACTTTCTAAATACAGGAGTTTTATGTAGCTAATGTTGCTGTTAATTGGCTACACATTGCTGCTGTGTAGCTAATGTTATATGGCAACCTTGAAAATACTTCTCTCCAGTGATAACCTTTTCTCCAGAAAGGCTAATCATGTTTACACTCCTATCAATAGTGCTCAAATGCGCCCGGCTACCCACATCTTTAGCAATCTTGACAGTTATTCACCTTTCCAGTTTTTGCCAAACTGATTGATATAAAATACCCTCTCGTTGTTTTAATTTGCACTTCTCTCTAGTTGTTAGCTAATTTACATGTCTTTTTCCATGCTTATTATGCATTTATGCTTCTCTTTCTGCAGTATCCTTTCCTAAGTACTAGGCCCATTTGCTCTTGGAGTCCCTTGCACTGTTATTGATTTGAAGGAGTTTCCGTATATTTTAGATAACAATCCCTTATACCAGTTTTAAATGCTGAGTACATCTTCTACCATCTTAAGCTGCCATCTTTATTTTAGCTTTGTGATTTATATCCTCATTAAGCAGAATTATCTTCATTTCCTTGTTGTATGCTTTATATTTTGGTTATGCTTTTCGAGTCATGTATAAGGTGTACTTACATAACTCTAAATCAAAAGATTATAAACTTGGTACTTAATGATTCTCAGTAATGGTGCCCTCATTTGGAAAATCTAAGTTTGGCCTATGTACTTGTAAATCAGTTTTTCAAAAATAAGTTTCTAGAGAAATCTACAAAATTTTATTATTGGTCAGAACTCAGAATGCAGCTAAATGAAATAATATGGGTAAAGCATCTCTAATTTCTGGCCCATAAGAGGCATTATACTAAGTAGTAGTTATCATTATTACTATTAGAAGAGATATTATTGGCCAAAAAGAACCAAACTGGGAAAAAACATGTGGGCTCATGAAAAATGATATGTATGATTTAAAGATGGGAATTTAATTTTTGTTTATCTGGTGCAATTAAGTGCTGATAAAATGAAATGAATTTATTTTCTCTTTTAAAGATTTCTAAGTGAAAGATGACACAAAATCTAAATGGCATCTCTACAGAGCAACCTATTTAATAACAGCTAGATTGATAGCATAGTGGTAATCTTATATTGTCAATAAATAGATAAAGAATTCAAGGAACCATTAGTGTTTATTAAAGACTTGATTCATGATGACCCTTTGGTGAGCAGTCTGACTTTTACCAGCCTTTTCACTGTGTGATAGAAGACTTCAGAGTTTTCCATGGCTCTGAATGATAACTAAAATGTTATTTTATTTTATTTTTGCCAGAAATACCCTGGGGTGGTCTACAGAGGACCAAATACAAAGGACTGTCTTGTGTACAAAGAGAAAATTTTTCTCAGTGGGATATAGAAAGTGTAAATCTGTGAGTTGTTATATATGCACCATAAACTTCAAGAACTCCCAATCCTAGCCTCTCTCTCATTCCTGAAAATATAATTAATTCTGCCCAGCAGATTAACCTATTTTCCTGAAGAGAGACATGGTACTCCTATAATGTTCATTGCCTGTATTGCCCATTTAGTGGGCTAACGTTTACTGGCAGGGGTCATGGGATCTCTCTATTCCCCCAAATGTCTACCACTCCAATCCTTATGCCCAGTAGATACTTAAAAAATACTTGCTGACTTATCAATGATGTGTGCGCTACTGTGGCAGTTTACTATGGTCAAGTCCACGTTATTTTTATAGGGATGTTAGGAACATCAGAGAGTGATGAACTTCTGGATGTAGTGAACACAAACAAACAACAAACAAACCCTGGTGCCTTGTTTGCATTTTTGCAACAAAAACTAGTTTTCTCTTCTCTCTACACTAGTATCCACATGCACTAACCTGTACCTTGTGGTGTTAGGAGCGTGTTTTATTTCCCAAGCTTCTACATGTGGTGGGTGGTGTACAAGGAGTGGAGAGACTCACTGAACCAACCCTTCCCCATCCCCCACCAGGTGTTATTGGCAGTTGGCTCTTCCCATTTTCCAGATCAGTCTGCCCTTCACATAAAATCCACAGCTGCTGACTGCAGGGCCTGTCACCGTTACCGGTTCTGCCTCTTCATCACACAGTCAGCAGGACTTTTTTGCTCAATCAAACTTACCCCGATTCGGATTGTTCCATTGGAGTGGTCTGGCTGCTGCTGCTGCTATTTCACAGCTATTAACATAGACATTACAGTGTTCCAACCACTCGAAGTCTGCAGCAACACAGTCATCCTGGACAGCAGCCACTTCAGGGAGATCTCAGACAGATGGCTGCTTGCAGAGGGCAGAGAATTTAACAGCAGTGCCTCTCCACACTGTGATGATGAATTTCCACCTCAAAGGAAGTAATGGGCATTAATCCCCCTGAGATTTCACGACACTCATTCTGTGCCTTTCTACCCATATCCCATTCCTCACCCTTGCAAACAGCAAGCAGATGCCAGTATTTTGGATGCCTGAAAAGAAGGAGCTCCTAAGATTACCAAAAATATATCCTGAGAGAAGGAGTTTGTCTCCAAGCAGACCCCCAGCTCTTGCAGATACCAGGTTTGTGGTTCTAGAATCATATAACTTTGCCTAGGATCATAAACTTTTTTTTCATCTGTAAAATGGAAATAATAAGTTTAACTCACCAAATATTAGGGAAAAATGAGATGGTATATGGCTTGCACAGGGCAGATCCCTGGCACTCAGTAGATGCTTAGTAAAGGGAGCTACAGTGGGAGCCCCACTGGGCAATGGTATGTTGCCTCTCTTACGTCCTTCACCCTGTCCCCGCTCCCTTTTCCTCCTTATTTATCTATGACTCCCTCTCCCAGGAATTTATGGCCATAATATTTCTATATCAATTAGAGCTCCCTTTTAGATATTTTTCCTTTTTAAGTGAAATTGTATTTAATACACTACATACATAAAAAGCACCCAAATTCTAAGTTATAGCTTAATGAACTTTCACAAAGTGACAAACCTGTGTAACCAACACCCAAATCTTTTTTTTGGGGGGGGGTTATATTTTTANCCTTCTCTGCCTGACTTATTTCGCTCAGCACAACGCCCTCAAGGTCCTTCCATACCAACACTCAGAGCTAAAAGAGACCACTAGCAGCACCTCCAGAAGCCACTTTTTGCCCCCTTACAGGTCCTATAAAGTTCTGAAGGGAAATAAAGAGCCGGAATATACTTAACAGACATAAAGAATCTTGAGAAACTTTCTACCAGGGACAAATAATGTATTATTCACCAAATGAATGTTCTTCCAAAAGAAACTCTAGAGCCACAAGTTCCCCGACTTGTGTCTAATGCTGCCTTAGCGCTCATGGTCAACGGTGGTTCAGTAATTGACTCCAGGACTTCCACCCCAGAGGTTTCTTCCCTGAATGTCCGGAGTCCACATTCTTAGCTGTTTTTAGAAGATGACTCTCTCTTTCATCTTCCTACAAGCAATTCCATAAATGGTATCTTAGTAATGAGAAATTCATCCTTCAAGAGGAAAGATAACCCACTTCTGGCCAAAAATGCTGGCTTAATGGCAGTCATTTGATATGCATTCTGATGTGACACTGTTACATAATTCAGAAAAACATGTAAAAATCCCTAACCATCAGGATTTAGTCTAAAAACAATTCTAAGATTTTTTATGTAGTGTAAACTTGTCTTGGTGCAACCCTAGTAATTCTATTTGAGGTATACTCAATATTTGAGTGACTGAAGAATTCAAATTTTAATTGTCACTACAATGCATACATAATTAACTGTCTTATCAAATAAAGGTAATTTAGAAGGGAAGATAAATTTGAGTGTTCTGAAAATAGTATATAAATTCTTTGTAAGTATATGCTGATTTAAAGTGCTTCAAAAATTAGATATTACCTTAATAGTCATGCTTACAGTATTGGTTTTCTCTGTAAAAAAGATTTTCCACTTTATGAGGGTAAAGATACTTCAATTTACAAAAAATTCCCTATCTGACTTATTGCAAATTATATACTACTTGAATCTGAATTAAGGAGGATTTATTATTTAATTGACCTTAAAATGAGAGAAATATGAAAACTCCATGTCATTAGAAAGGAAGTCAGAAAAATGGAAGTCATTCCAGATATATTCAATAAAGGATTTCAAAGATATGATCTCAGAGAAGTAAATGAAAATACTGTGTTAAAAATCATATAAGCCCTGAATCGCCTTCTTTCTGTATTTATAGCTTTTGAAAGGTGACATGTTCATGTATTCCTTCTTACCTTGCAATTCTGGAATTTTCTAGATTGTTTTATGTCACAGTAATAAACACATGTAAATTTTTTAAATGTTCATTTACTTTTGATAGTGAAAGAGAGAGAGAGCGAGAGAGCACAAGAGGGGAGAGGGGCAGAGAGAGAGGGAGAAATAGAATCTGAAGCAGGCTTCAGGCTCTGAGCTGTCAGCACAGACCCCAGATGCGGGGCTCAAACCCAGGAACTGTGAGATTATGCCTGAGCCAAAGTCGAATGCTTAAGCGATGGAGCCACCCAGGTGTCCCAACATATGTTACATTTCAACTCCACTTCAGAGCAAAATGCTGTATAAAGCAAACTGAATAAACAAAGGATAATGCTTGATTAGGACTGAGGAGAGACCCTAGGGCTGCTCACCTTACTGCCAGGGAATTCTTAACATTAAAAGGAGATCCATTCTAAGTGAAAATCAACCAAGCATCCATCAAGAAACCTAGGGAGAAAATGGAGTATCAACAATTGTCAAAGGTGCTGGAGATGCCCTCTAACCTACTAGCCGTTTTCGGAACAGCACACAATGGAAACTATAGAGGGAGGGGAGAGGAAGGCAGCGTGGCAGACCCCCTCGCGCTTGTGCCACCTAACACAGGTCTCGATTCTCATTCCCATATATGCTTGAAGGCAAACTCTTGAAAGAAATTGTTCAAAGATCCCGCACATAGAGCTGGAAATTGCTCTTTCCAGAAACTCCTTCACCTGGACATTCTTGTTTGCAGGTGACTGAAACCCAACTCAAACTACTGCATGCAAAAAGGGAATATGTGTATCTTATTTCAGGTCACTAAAATGAACAGAAGAGATGGACTCAGAGATAAGGAACCAGAACTGTGGTGACCTCTGGATCTCTTTCTCTTTTTCTAATCTCTGTCAGTCCCTCTTGCCTGTACTGTCTCTCTCTCCCTGCTTTTCTCTGCATACAGATTTATTCTCTCAGATCTGCTTTTTCCACAAGGCTAGAACCATCACTGCTGGCATTTCCCAGGTGTGCATTTTCAGCTGAATGCTGAGAGGAACTGTCTTTCTTCTCTTAGCTTCTAATACATTGCTTCCAAGATTATTGTATTTTGTAAAAATAGCCAGTTAAAATTAAGATATACACATACGCACTTGTAGAAAACTAAGGCAGAATGTCCGTCTTATTGCTTTCCCAGAAGAGAAAAAAACAAAACAGAATGAACTTTCTTCTACTAGCACTATGATTTCATTAAACAAAAGGGCATTTTTGACTCAAAGAAAGGAGAGAGTTTTATAATCTCAAAATAAAGGACAGTCCTTTAAATGGAATATATTTAGCTTTATGAAAAATTTATTACAGTGCCCTTATTTTTTTTTTCTATTTCACCCATGAATGAGTCAGCCTTGCTGTTTACCCAGTTTGCCACCTTTCTCTCCTACCTTCTCTGCTACCATGGTTTTCCAGGACTTTGCACTCTTCAACAAATCTGGAGCAAAAATACTCAGGCTAACCATTTCTTCAGGTCTTAATTTCCTCTTGAAGGCTCTTGTATCACGTAAAACTTACATTAAATAAATTTGTATCCTTTCCTCTGTTAATCTGTCTTTGTCAGTTTAATTTTCAAACCCAGCCTGAGACCTTAAGAAGAAAATGTATTTCGGGGCGCCTGGGTGGCTTAGTCGGTTGACCGTCCGACTTTCGCTTAGGTCATGATCTCGCGGTTCGTGGGTTTGAGCCCCGCGTCGGGATCTGTGCTGACTGCCAGCTCAGAGCCTGGAGCCTGTTTCAGTCTGTGACTCCCTCTCTCTCTGACCCTCCCCTGCTCACGCTGTCTCTCTCTCTCTCCTAGAAATAAATAAAAAACATTAAAA